>NC_071978.1:22994693-23151733 GCF_026283585.1 Hylaeus volcanicus | reverse complement strand
CTCTCTCTCTCTCTCTCTCTCTCTCTCTCTCTCTCTCTCTCTCTCTCGCACCACCACCCTTCGATCAGAGATATCGTTCCTTCTACGAGTGCGCTAATTAAAGCGCGCATATCGAAACGAGGCCGTAGTTCGATCCGCTCGTTGGCCGATTTATAATTAACGGGGAGGGTATGGATCGTTGATTCTTAACCGGAGATATTCAGAATAATGTATCTTCTTTGCTCGTAAATTTTACACCGAACAGCCGATTTTAATTAACTTCCTCGGAATTGCTGAACGCTGTACTACATCTACCCCAACTTCAAGGTTATTTTTGGATATGAAATAATCAGTTTTAATTAATATAGAAATTTAATTCATTTTAATTCAGTCCCGTAAATATTCGTGCCCTCTGTGTCTGTTACAAGAATTCGTCTCAATTGAACGAACAGGTTCGATGTCTCCAAACAAATGTTTCATTATAGATATGTACGTGAATAAACATTACACGTGTGTAATTTTTATAATGAAAAATTTATTTGAAAACATCAAACCTATAAATTAATTTCGACTTTATTCAATAACCATACAGTGTACGAATTATTTATGGGACTGATTGTATACGAAAGAAATAATGAGCAGTGGCCACCGTACCTATCAATACTTCACGCCTAAACGATTTAACCTCCGCGCGCACGTGCTAGCGGGCCGAAACAATTTATTATCGGTGTAATCGTAAATTCGAATAGTAAAGTCATCCGGCATGCCTATAAATACAAAATGATGTAAAATTGCCCGAGCTGCCGCGAGCGTGTTAATATCGGACCGCGAAACGGCAGGACGCCGGGATTTTCAGGAAACACATTTTCCCAGGCCCCGAACCGTGTATAATGCGA
Source organism: Hylaeus volcanicus (assembly GCF_026283585.1). NCBI lineage: Eukaryota > Metazoa > Arthropoda > Insecta > Hymenoptera > Colletidae > Hylaeus > Hylaeus volcanicus. Next base: position 23,150,858 of record NC_071978.1, on the reverse strand, counting down.
ATTTTCCACGGACGATAGGCGCCGCGCGATTTTTAATTAAAACAAATTGCGTTATAAGTGGTCCGTCCCTGATCGGCCGCGGCATCGATATTTCGAGGCTGGTTTACCCGCTAATATTTCCGTCGGCGCTCGCCATCAACACCGTGCGAGCGGAAAAAGTTCTCGATTACCGTCCGGATTATCGATGGATTTGTGCCGAGCAATTTGTACGCCGTGCGCGTACACGCGGTACGTTCGCTGGATATAGGATATTTTTCAGTCGAGTTGCCCGCTGCTCGAGGCCAGACATCGAGAGCGCGCGCAAGCATCGAGGCAAGCGGTTCGCGAGCACGGAGTAATTGAGAGTAATTTTGCAAGGCCAATTTGCTGGGGAAATTTAAAACCAAAAAATTTGTCCCGACAACCCCTTCCCTCCCCCAGCCGCCCCCCCCCCCCCCACCCTCACGGTCGTGGATATCGTCGAGTAGCAAGCCTAACCCCTTCCCCCGCCCTCTTATCTCTCCCCCAATCCCTCGCGAAACCGGCATTCACCTGCATCATCGGGCAAACCTCGTTTCCCCGATGTAATTCTATTTTCACGCAGCCCCGGCGATCGTATGACTCGATTTTTCCACAATTTCCACGGCCGGCGAGGATGACGGGGGCGGGGAATTTCAATTAAATTACTCGCCCGTCTCTATTTCTCCTTCGCGCCGTATCCAGTCGACCAATCGACGGGGCGAGGAAGGAAAAAAATAACACGTTCCCCGATTACACTCGCGTCCATCGGATGCGAAGCGGTGACGAAGTTTTCGTCGTTTGCTTTTAATGGCTGCGCGTCCTCTCGCCGCGCTCTCGCGAGATTGCCGATGATTAATCAGCCCTGGCAGCCCCATTTTTAGGCACGTAGCACGCGACGACGATTACCCCTAAGCGAGACACCGTTTCCATTACATTTTGTCCCTCTTCTTCTTCTTCTTTTTTTTCTTTTTTTTTTTATTATTTTTTTTAATTCGTCCGACGAATCGCTTCGAACGTGGAACACCGATTACCGGTCGATGACTTTCGCCAGACGAATTGCCACGGATAGACGCGCGGAATTAATTCCAACGAAAGCGATTACTCTTTCCCTGGGTCTGAAAAATGTAACGCGCGTTGTAACTCCGACGAGTGAAATCGCGAAATTGGGGAGGAAAACGAGGAAGAAAATAGTACTAATAAATTGAACCGCAACCTTCCTCGCCGTAGGGTTGAGGTGAAATAATATTTTCCGTGGGCGATGAAAATGAAAGAACACATTTATCGAATTCATTTCGAAGCACAAACTCGATACTGTGTGCCATCGCAATATTTCTAACTCGGGTTCGATTAAAAAACGGTTGGGCGAATTAGAGACTAAACGTAACATGAAAAGAAGTCGTGTATCAAAATCGAATCAAGGATGGATTTAAAATACTGCAAACTCGGTATATTATTCATAAACTACCCCCTCAGAGCTGTCTACAACTGGATTAAACCGAACTTCCAGGAAGTAGAATTTTAGGAAGTTGTCAACGAAATCCCCATGAAACAAAGGCGAAAGAAAACCGTTGTCTGAAAGAAACGGCGAACCTAAGCAAAACTGTTTCCCTGAAGTTGGATCGGGAGGGTAGCAACAGTTGCATGCGAGTAAAATTGCGAAGTTACCTGCTGGAAAGCGGGCACGACTGCAGCGTAGACTCTCGGCGTGGGTTGACGCCGTGGGAATCCCCGGAGAATTGACGTATGACGTAATGCCGAAGGTACGTCGAGCGATACTCTTCTCCCTGTCCTTCCACTCCGAACCCTCCGACGCAACCCCTTACTCGCCACCTCCACGGCGTCCTCTGGCACAACGGCGATGTACGCGGGGACAATGGTGTACGCCAGTAACTACTGGTGGGCTCTGATTTTCTCCCCCGATGCATCAGCGATAAATGCATTTAGCTCGAGAACTGCATAGCTTGCTGTCGGATTTTTCAGCCCCGCTTCGCGCGGTTTTCACGCAGAGACGCAGCGCGAGCCCGCCTGCGCGCTGGCTCTGTTGTACAGTCGAATGCAGTTTCCAGCGGCAAAGTGAATTAAAAATGCGTAATCGCGATCCCCGGGAACAGCGTTATTCCGCTGCAGTTGGCACAATTTTGCAGTTGTACGCAATTTATTTCCTGATTGGTCCGTCTCGGAGACGGGCAGTCGCAGGGGCAAAAATGCACGCGAGCAAGTAACGGCGACAACCCCTTTGGGGCGTGTTACGCACGCTCGATCGGCGTTCGTTCTACGCGTCTCCCTACTTCCATGCATCCGATATGTTTCTATCACCGCGAGTGGACGTCGTTTCGTCTTTGTTTCGTCCCACGAAACAAAAGGAACGCGCAATTCCGAACGATTTTCACCGAGTATTTAATTTACGTGAGGCAGAAAGGAATTCTCTGCGTGGCCAGGTATCGCCGTGGCGAGCATACACGGAAGCGAGATAATTAAAATTTAGCTGTAACGAGGCACCTGCTGGCCTGCTTGAATTTCGCAATTTTCTCTCGGACGTCCTCCTCTTTGTCGTCGTCGTCTGTGTTTCCCTGAAATCCTAAAAATACTCCTATCAACGACGACGGACGTTGTTTCGCACTCCATCGCGCGACGAGAAACGGCCCGCGTTTCGTCGTTGAATAGAATCGTTGTTACGCATTGTTGGAAAATTAAATACGGAAACCTTATGAAAATCTTGGCGAATTCCATGATTTTCTGGCTTCGCGAAACGTAAAATATACGTCCGGTAGATGGACGACGGTTGCAGGGTTTCCGAAAAAAAGGAAAGAAAAGAAGAGAGGGAATAAGGATAAAAGTTCTGATTGCTGGAACCGGATGGGCCGAACGCTCGAGGGGAATCGATGATTATATGTATGTTCTTCAGCTTCCTGTTATTTCAATTCACGAGCGGACCCTTTTTTACGCGTGTATCAGATTTCAATACATCGAACGTCGCGTCTTCTTTTCTTCTCCGGATATCGACTATTCTTTTAATCGAGATATGCGGAATTTATGTTTACACGATACGGTGCACACATTCTGTTATTGCAAGTAGATGGTCAATCTTAACGCGATTGATATTTTAATAACAATTTTAGTTGTATGAAATTGCATACCGATACGATAAGCATAAAGGAATTAAACGATTCAATTGTATATTCGAGTATAACATATTTACATATTGGTGAAATCTAATAAAGTAACCTCTATAATTTACGTATTATTGTCATAAAATCTTGACGTTACATTAATACAAAATATTGATACTAAGGAGGAATAATTGAATAAAAAAAGTTTGGAGATGCCGGGGATCGAACCCGGGGCCTTTCACATGCAAAGCGAACGCTCTACCACTGAGCTACATCCCCACTTCGAGGTCTGAGGAACTTTATGCGGCATAATACCGATCATACTTATGCGACACGTCGTCGTAATAAATAACATCCATCTATTCGTAAATCACAATTATTACCTTATTTGCATAAAATACTACAACTAGAAAACACGTGTCTTTATTTTGCTCGTATTTCGGTAAACATCGTTATTAGTCACGATATACCCAAGCGTACATTGCAATTGATTTCACAAAAATTACCTCGTGACTTATGACACGTAATTTGCGTCACGTCGTCGTATAGCCTATATAGAGACCTGTTACTCAAACTATGAGATGCCCGAACGTAAAATCGATTATCATCTATCGCAATTGCGGGGCATTACTGTTATGCATCCGCGTGGGGTTCGAGTACGTGCTGAAGAATTACGAGGGTGGCTAAAAGTCACCCCCCGTCGCGTGACTTATGCACCGCCTGCCTCTAATGAAGATCTATTGCCCGGTGCAGCGTCACTTTTATCCTTTGCACACGTTGCTCGCATTTTTTCGCGTCTCCTTTCGTCTCGAAAAGTCCCTGACGTGGATACTATATTTGCACACAACACGAGTCAACGACATTCTGTTAAACTTGAATTAAGAACAGCTTTCAACGTGAGATCCACTCTGCCCGACAAAAAAGCAAGAGCTTAAAATTTGTATTTGCTACCCAAGTACTTTCTTGTATGAATTTTCAGCACCTCCGAGCTATAATAGTGACAGCGAAGGTTAAACTTGAATTAAGTACAGCTCTCAATATGAAATCCACTCTTCCCGACAAAAAAGCAAGAGCTTAAAATTTGTATTTGTTACCCAAGTACTTTCTTGCATGAATTTTCAGCACCTCCGAGCTATAATAGTGACAGCGAAGGTTAAACTTGAATTAAGTACAGCTCTCAATATGAAATACACTCTGCCCGACAAAAAAGCAAGAGCTTAAAATTTGTATTTGCTACCCAAGTACTTTCCTCTATGAATTTTCAGCACCTCCGAGCTATAATAGTGACAGTGAAGGTTAAACTTGAATTAAGTACAGCTCTCAATATGAAATCCACTCTTCCCGACAAAAAAGCAAGAGCTTAAAATTTGTATTTGCTACCCAAGTACTTTCCTCTATGAATGCTCACCACCTCCAAGCTGTAATAGTGATGATGAAGGTAAAAAAATGCTGTGAAGCGACTGAACTCAAAAACTGAAATTATGCAAGCTCATATTTTCCTTTATAATAGTTCAATAAAACAATGAATGTATAACATGATTGTTTAACCGAGTGTAGAGAATTTCATGCAGAAGTAACCATGGTCTATGTACCAATCTTTCAGCAGGTTGCCATTATGCATTAAACAGTAAAAGTGAAAGTAACCATTCTCTATGTTTTCGAAAGGCCAAGATGTTTATGCACGCGATACAGAATGGAGGCCTATAATATGTATATCTCGGTGATTCCATGGAGGAGAAGGAAGGAAGTCTGTGGGTCGCACGAAACTGACAATGACTCGTTTTACCAGCTAAAGGAACTCGGTACCTGCAACGATTCATTACGTGTTGATGCATTCTTTATAATTATGTATGTAGCAGTGTTGTTAAACCAGTCTGTAACCCGAGACGCGCTACGAGTGGAAAGTATCCGTTCTACCTTAGTTCTAAAAACGACTCTCCATTACTTTTCTTTACGTGTGCTTTCGAGTATATCCACTGACGAAAAATTCGATAGTTTAGATACGTCCGCGGAATAATGAAATTGATCAATCACGAGATGCTCGCTGTACAATATTTTCACCCCGAAAGTCAATATTTTACGATAACGCAGGAACCCGCAATTCGATATCCCCCTTTTAAATTTTCTGTATGCCTAAAAACTTGATAAATCGTAACCCGACACGTGTAACGTGATATTTTGGAAGCAGACGAATAAGAACGGGTATTCTTATCGTATAAATCCGAGTATCTCCCTCTTTGGAAGACCAAAGGCAAACAGTAATGTGAGAATGATAGCGCAGTGTTTTAAAACAATATGCCCGGGCGGTTCTTAAAAACACGCTGAATTTTGGACGCCCCGTCTGCTTTGATACGTAGCTCCGGTATCAAAATTTTCCAGTCGCTATTCATAGTCGAAAAATACCTGAATATTTCTTTCGACAGCTCTGTTTGTCGCATTATAAATGATCAATAACCATAAAATTTCGAATGAAATTTTTCTTTAATATTTTTCACAGAAAAATTATAATTTCATTTAGGACTATCTTTCATTCTTGAGACCGTTTCATTACTGAAACAAAAAATAGTTACAGTGTCAGGGCCACTTAAACTACTTTTCTGCATAGTTTCTTCCTATTGCATGGACTATGGCTCGATAAATATTGTATTATTCCTCTACACCGAAATGTTCCAACGTAAATCCTGCGAATCCTTTTCGCGCTAAACCCTTTCGCTCCCCGAACCACCGACAAAGCACCTTCCGAAACATCCGCCGTCTTTCGTCTAACGCGAAGTAATATTAGTCTCGAAGTCTTAATCCTTAATTTTCCAAGTCATTGCCTCGCCCCCTGCAGACTTTCGTCTCGACATACTTTGCGTCCTTTGTGAGTAACAATTAGGCGATATTAATTCCCCGAAGCCTAAGGAGAGGCGCCCAGAGGCACACGTCCTATTATACTTTAACACCAGAAGCGGACTCCCGTAAACATTCTTTTAATGCCTCCTCTCACGGCATGATCAGGATGGTACGAGCTGAGCACGGTTAGGATGAAAGGAGACGGTCTCTCGCAATTAACAGGCCTAATTACCAGAGAACGGCCCGGTTGGCCCTGAAGGATCGCGACCCCCCCAAAGAACCGGTCGTGCATATTTTATTCTTAGTATCCTTAAGTCCACGATGAATGAAAGAAATAATCCCAAGATAACGCGACTCCGCTGCCGGGTGGTTCCTGTTTACACGAAAGTAACCTGCAGTAGCCGTGGCGGAGAGCCTCTTTGTACGCTCGTTCGAGAAAAGTTCTCTGTAAATACGGTCCGTCTTGGAGTTTCCATTCGGTATCAGCGCGCTCGGCGGTCGTTTCTTTACACACGGAAGATAAAGCGGAGAAATCGTCGAAGATACGTGGATAACGTGTATCTGCCGCGAGCATCGGCACTGACTCACACGACCGTGTGTCTATTCAACGTGACCAGATTTACTTAATCCCCCGAGCCCCATAGAAATCGTATTCCAGTCGGCGCGCCTCGCTGAAAAATAAACGCAAGCCGAACGCGCGCGAACTCGGTAACAACTGGAACGGCTCGTCGAGGTGATAAGAAACGTTTCCCGAGGAATAGAGACGTGACATCCGATTTCGCGATTGGACGTGCCGTATGCTAAGCAGAACTCCCTGTTTTTTTACGATTGGTTGCCCACGGCCGATATAAACGCGCGAACGACGTCCCATAAAGACCTCCTACAGCGTCAAGTGTCGGCAGCCGCCTCGTCGCAATTACGTATTCGTTATCGGCTCCTTATCAGCGGCGTTAAGTCAACCCTACGCTAATCCATTCGTCAATACGTCGCTACGGTAATCCGACGATAACAAATGGCCAGACCGTGAATAATCGTCGATCCGTTAAAATCGTCGTTCCGTTTTACGCTTCCGTTTTATCGTCGCGGAACCAATTGCGCTTGGTGCGTACACGTCGTCGCTGTTTGCCAACCGACGAACGAGTCTTCGCGAAGTTGCTGCATCTGTTTTCAGTATACCTCGGGTAACTGAAACGAGATCATCTCTGGTTTATGTTTCCGAAGCACGAGTGTTGAATGGAGCGATGGAACTCTGTATCAGGCGAGTAGGATCGAATCGTCGTTAACCGAGAATAAACTGTACTATTTCGTGAAAGCATTGGCAATGAGTTCGCTCCCCCGTTATATAACACTTTCGCAGAATTCCACGGTGAATCCAATCAATGTCGTCCTCGTGCTTCGGCGGAATTCTCACGGATGCGCGCCGTAAGGAAATACGACTGTCACCCTTCTACTAGGCTTTCCTATTTCTTGAAAAAGATCGTTTCGCCTGAATCACGGCACGTCTAGGAACGCGCCTACCATTGCGGAATTCTATCGCGCGTTTACCTGGAAACCCAGTTCCAATACGGAAGTCCCTGGGTAACCCCTTCGAAGCTTGGATTCCCTTCTAGGTATCGACCTTCGAAACCGGATCGTTACCATTAGTAGTTCAAAGTTGGGTGTATTGTTGTAATTCAATCACTAACTTAATCCCGAATACATAGTGTGCTTCTATAACGAACCGTCCAAGTTTAGGAACGTGTATTATAATAATGGAGTGCTATGGAGGACGTTTCCTGTTAATTCTGAAAATTGGAGGGTCAATTTTCCTCGTGCAATACCATTGTCGCTCTTACTCTTCACTGATTCTAAGCTGTACATTTTTAACCCTTTGCACTCTGCGCCATCTTGTTGCAAAATGTGCGAACAGGAATCGCATTACATTAAACAGTCTAACTTTGGAAACTTTTTTGGTATCATTAGATTTGATTATAAATTCTTATACCTTTCTTGAAACGTTGACACCACTGCAAACATGAATTCTTTATATTAGAAAACTAAATTTGTTAGACTTACGATGTCCGAGTGCAAACGGTTGAGCTCCACTACCCAGTACTAATAAAAATTTTAATTTACCACGAGGTAGAAATTTCGCTTCACAATACATTGGTCCTTGTAAAATCGCACTAATCTTCGTACAAAACATTTCACCGATTACTTCAGGTAATTTAGTGAGAAACCTTGCACAAAGATTAATTCAAAACTTTGAGTTATATATACTCGAGAAACAATGCGTCGACTTTCTGCAACTTACTGCGACTTCCTCCTCTCGCTATCAATAGTCCAAAAGGTTTCCGCTTCTCCTTGACGTCTGTGACTGGCTACAAACCTCTTCTTCGCTAGGCTACGTCCAGGTCATACATCTGTACCTGACACGAATATCGATCATGTCGGCATTAGAATACAGACGCGGTTTGACACGAAGATCAATTGCTAATTAATACTGAGATCCTTATTATGTCGTGACATCTAATCGCGGTTATCTAACTTATGGTTGTTTGCTCGGCAGCTACTTTTGTAACATTTGCTTTGATACTCCTGCAACCTTGGAGTAAATAGGAAAGGAAATACCGGTTGGAAACACGTGTTCGCACAACACTTTTCACTGTTGCTACAAGAGAAATATATCGTACACGTTTCACTAGACATTTTGCGATATACTTGCTATTGTAAATATTTGTTGAATGTTTAGCTAGATAAAACGCCCAGATTTTAAGTCTTCCTTGGTGTAATATATTTAATAAACAAAACGAGATTGAAATACGGGCGATTTGCTAAAAAAAAAAATATGCGGATGACGCGGTCTGGCCGAATCGTTCGATGCGTACGCTGTCGGATTTCTACGAAGACTAAAAATGCACAGAGTGATACCGTTGTTTCACTGCGGTCCCCTTTTTGGGGAATTTCCCAATATTCGTCCTCTGCGCGACGATAGACAAAGTTTTCGGCGTTCAGGTATGACCCAGTCGTAAAACTTGGATCCAAGTTTAGTTATTTCAGTCATTATTGACCCGGAGGACTCGAACCAGACAAAACCAAACTTTCGAATTATAATCTAACGTTGTTTTTTTTCGCAGAAATTCAGTACTATTGAAATAACAATACAGAGTTAAGTACAGCCTGAACAAGCGTGGTTCACTTTCGTATAAATGATAAATTCGACTCTGAAAGTGGCCATCTCTAACGTAAATTAATTAAACCAGCGTAACGCGGCGAAGAACGATCCGAAGAAATTCGCCACGCTCGTCCACGGTGACATTACACGAATAGATAAAGACCCTCGCGTTTCTACCCTGCTCCACGGAACTCTTTCACTGATTTTCGCCGTTCTTTTCTCAACCCTAAATTTCATTGGCAGAATCCGTTTCCGCCGCGTGCCTGCTTGTAAAATCAGTACATCCGGGTGTCAAAGCGATGTCACCCGAACGGGTAGCCGGGGTACGCATCACTTTTAAATTCGATCAATGGGTGATACCAAGCGTGAAACACTTTTAGGGTTGAAACTTTAAAGGCCAGCTCGCGAAAGAGCAAATCGCAGTTACAACCGTGAAACTGGGGGGTGGTGGCGACGCGCGGTTGTGGGAACTCGATGTCGAGTGCAGCCGGAACCGAAAGGATATTCGTTTCGAACCCCTCGCACGTTCCAATGTCCTCCTTTCTCCCGTGCCGCTCGTCGATGAATGGAAAAATCTTCGAAATCCTTCGTAAAAAAAGAAGAGCCAATGTAAACATACCTGCCGCGCTGGAAACGATTGTCACTCGTGCTTTGGAACGTTGAAATTCGTGTCCATCCCCAGCGATAAATTTTTGTCCTTCATGCAGATTAAACGATTCAATTTAATCTCTTTTTTTTAAATCGCGCACGGTTCCCGAGCGTGTCACTCGTTAAAAAAATGCTACTGGTATTACCCTCTGTTTAAAAATCGTGAAATATTTCGATGCGTTTTTCGCGCGAAATTATAATTACGCGTGTCAGCGAAGGTGCAAATGGCAACTGACAAGTTTCGATGTCGTGATTTTTCGTGAAACCGCGTCTGGACGAAAAACACGACGCGCGCTGTGACATTTTTCCCCGCGAGCGATCAACGCGGGTTCGACCGAGCCGAAACTTACGAATTCCCTCGACCGCGCGATGAGCGCGTGACAGAGTGATTTTGTAATACAAACAAAAACGACGGCGAGTGACGAGTGCATTACGGAGCAAGAGAGACGTTGCCTGGCAACGGATCCACGCCCGTGTAATTCATTTTGGGAGGGTACGCTCGTGCAACCCCCGCGTTGCAATCTCCCTCGTGCGATGCACTCCTGCAGCTCTTCGCTCCTCGTCGATGCACACTAACGATAGATGCATCCAACTGACCGACGAACGGAATCGTAGTGATCTGATTTTAAACCAATCAACGGCGGTTTCGCGCTCAATTTACAATCAGCCCCGATTCGAGTCATTCGTTATATACGACGTCCAACTGCAGGTGCCCCCTAATGAAAATATTTTAATCGATTGCCATACAATCGCCAAGTTCGTTCCTCTCGTCGGAAATTCGACCGAGGAGGGCGGGATAGATTTATAAGCGGACAAAGGGTTTCCCGATATTCGATTAAAGTCTACAAAGACAACAAACGTGCGTTTCAATTTAAATGGTAAACGATGAAACGCGATTATGCGGAATGGTAATTCATCGATAGCGTTATTTGTTCGCTCAGGTAAAGCTATACAGTCAGTCCCATACATTTTCGTACCTTTTATGTCTATTGCTGACATTCTAAATTGACAGTCTAAATTGATTGATAGGTTTGATGTTTCCAAATATACGTGTGAAGTCTATTTATGTTCAAATTTCTAATGAATCATTTATTTGGAAACATCAAACCTATCAATCAATTTAGACAAATTTTTTCGATAGGGATAGAGGGTAGGAATACTTACGAGACTGGCTATACGTAATCTTTTCATTTACTTTCAATAAACATTCGCTCTAAGAAACTAGATACAACTTGTATAATTTTCAATTAATTCAGCTTGAATTTTATTTTAGAGTGTTACAAGCCCAACGCAGTTATATTTTAACGTTACGCGCATAAACGCAGTCCAATCCTTATCCCTATTCCTCAGAGAAAACGCAAGTACCGGTTATTTTCTGCTGTACGGTATTAGATTGAAGTTCATTTAAAAAGGCGAGAAGACTGATCGCCGAACGCGATACATTTATATTGTTCGGAGACGATTTAATGCCGCGCAGACACTCGATGGCCACTTAAGAGGAAAATTATGATAATTGCTCGGGCGAAGTCGGCGACCTCTGGGTAGACGACTATTTATTTTCGCGAATCCGCCGCGGAATATAATAGCATTAATACAGACGATAATTTACGGGCAACGGCACCTGCGCGCAATAAAGTAAATCTAGCTTTTCATTTCATTGTTCCGCGGCTCCCCCCTCGTGCTCAGCGCCTCGATCACACACCGCATTAGCCGACAATAAAACCACGATCGACGATACACTGACGAATGATCGCATACATGAATTTTTAATAAATCCTCCTGGGGGCTCTATTAGAGGCAAATTGTGCCGAAACCTTTACGCACCGCAACAGCGCGCGTAAATGAACCGTAATCTCGTTCATCGTGACACATTACGTAATCCAGTGCTTCTCAAACTTCGTCTTCGTCCCTTATTTAACATATTTTCTTATTTAATTATTTATATTCAGAATTCTTCAAAATATCGTTCTCAAACTGAAAATGGATATACTCAAGGACCGAAGTACATTTCCGATTAATTAATTTTACGTTTTAAAGTTAAATAGCATTATGGTTCTTAGTGGCATTTACCGTCGTAGGTGACCGTATCGTCGGTTGTATCGTCTTTATCTAGCTGCGTACCGTTACGATCCAGTATTACATGGATTGTTGCATAAATTACCGCTTTACTCGCAGCATGCGATTTACATCTTCAATGAGGTTATTTATAAAACAGATGAAGTTATCATAATACTATGGTTCTTTTTCCATTTTACGCGTTGACTTAATTTACATCTTATTAGTGCCATTTATTATACTTACGAGACGTGACCTGGACGAGGCGTCGTTCTCTTAAGTTCATTTACATAAGTCCTTTTCAGTTTTCCGAAGGGTCGCGAATATTTTTTCGAATTCCATTGTTCTTAATATTTCACAAACTCCTTAGGGAATATGGTCCAAAATGAAATGGATAAAGAATCAAGAGATTCAGATTACTATTTTATCAATCCATTGAATCAGAGTATTTTTCGATACTGCTCCTTTCTTCGATGAGAGGTCCTTCATGGTTTCCTGAACTGTACTTTGAGAAGCACTGGCGCAATCTATTCTCCCACAAAATGCCGCGATAAAGTAACAAGATGAACGAGTAAAATTCAACGAAACATCGCTCATACGTGTTTCCAACTAATGATTCTATTTAACCTATCAACCTCCGACAAGCATCTGCCCACTCCCTTCGAACAAACTACCTGCGCTATCCAGTGATCGCGCAACCACGTTCCGCGTGCGAACTCTGATTAGAAGGTGAAGAATGCGTCGCGTAATTCGTCGGAACTGTAATCTGCGACGGTGAAACATCGACGCCTTTTTGTAGGCAAACAAGAAGTACTCCCACTAGTGATGGAATCGATACGCTTAGGCATTGTAATATCCAAACAATAAGAGAGACATTTCAATGAGATACTTCTGGTACGACGTATCAGGTTGGATGCTTTGGTACCAAACCTTTATCGAGTATCAATTCTACTTGACAGTCTTGAAATGGTTTTAGTTTGGAAATGACCAAATTTTATTAAATTAATAGACAACCACGACAGTACAACTTACTAAATCCACCCATACAGATAAATTACTTCAACATAAAATATAATTTAATCTTCCAATTAAATTCTAACTTTAATTTCACGACAACCAAATCTGTACGGTTTCGTCCAAATGAAACCATATATCTTTCATCCACCGTGTCTTACTTTACTCCAAATTTGTATCTAGCCAAGAATTTTACCCACTTCTCCGTTACGTTTCACTTAACGAACTGGTATCGATAGTATCGATTCGTTGTCGTTCCCATCGCTAGTTCGCACGCGGTTACGCGGGATGTGTGCGCGCGTCTGGCGCGTGCGTGCGTGCGTGCATATGCGTGCAGAATTGCGTGAGGTTCGCGCTTTAATTTAGCAAAGTACATCGTCCGTTCCGCTCCGGGAAAGGGCAGGGGGTGCACCCTACGGAGGACGCGAGCCTTCACGCACCCGTTGCAGCGATGCAGGCGCGAGCACGTTTTCCAGGTGAGAACGCGCCCCGCAAGAATCGGCGCGTGGTCAACTGCAAGCTTAATGACTTCCTAGCCGTCCGTCTCGATCGGGGTCGTGCCGGATGCGTCCAACGATTAAGGAATAGCAACATTCCGTGGTACGTTCGTCGCCTTCTGCCGCGGCGAACCATCGTTTTTCACGCACTCGTGATCTCTAATTCCTCGTAGAAAAATGCCCCGGCGCGAAGACGTTGTAAAAAGGCTGTCGTAAAAGTTTTACACTCGACGATGAAACGGTCGTTGAAAGGGTATCGAGGATGTTAATTAAATGCGATTTTAGACGGTTGTTAACAGTACATCTGTATGGAACGGTTACCTACCGTGTCGATACAAAAGTAACGGGACTCGGGGTAACTCTTTTCATTGGGTTGTTCATTAGACTGAAGTAATGTATCCATTGGGCTGTCATCGTCTTCCGTTTATTTACTGTTCCTTTCGATATTAACTCTGGAGTTATAGAGTCGGTTATATATCTTCTGTATCGAACCTTGTGTACCTCGTAATATCAGAGACGGGCTAAATAGACGAGTAATAGACAAATCTTCACTTCCAACGGCATGATTACCTTCCGAATGCCATTGATAGCGCATTGGTCATTATCGTTGTGAATAGCTTCAAAGTAACGCTGATAAAAGCTGCCTTACGTTGGTCGATATCTCATTACGCGTAAATCCGGTCCAATCAGCTGTCGCCGGATACGTTTCGATAGCGATAGTTTCTAGCAGTGTCGGATTTTCCGTACACTGACGCAATATCGTATCCTGGACCGATATCGATCGAAGATTAGCATCTGGCCGGCCGCAAAGGGAGATTAGCCAGATCGATCACACATGCTGAACCAATTCCTCTGGTCAGCTGCTCATCAATACCAGTAATGGTACCCTGCCCCCCGTGCTTCCCGCTCCTCTTCCTTCCTGTGCCTATATTGTATGTATGTATACACCCCTGTATTCCTCTAATAGGCATATAATCGTTATGCATATACAATACACGCACGTACCGCGTACGTGTGCGGATCCCTGTTCATATATTTATACACAAGTACATACATTAGAAGCACACAGAGACGGACAACGCGTGTATATATCGAGCGTAATTATGTATCGAGCTTGCCGGTGTTTGTGTACGGTTGTATATACACGCGTCTATGTGGAAACTGTATATACATATACATTTACATATCCAACGCGACATACGGTACGATTGCATATGCAAACCTGTTTGCACCAGCCGATACGCGATGTCATGCAAGCCCATGCAAATTTCCATGAATCTCACTTCGCGCTTTTGACCCGTTCGATAAAAACTCGCGGTCTCGTGCCGTCTTCGAGGTTTCCTGAGGGGTATTCCTCGCACGAGCCAAAGGGATTTCCAGGGAATTACGAGGAAGCAACCCTGGAGTAGACGCGCTCGTACGGTCTCGGGGCGGAACGATGCTGTACGTCTCCGTGAAAATGTAAGTCGCGAGCAACGAGCGCAACAGACTGTTACATCTGTCGCTCGCATAATGCGCGATATCGTGCGTACATCACCCGTTGCATAATGCATGGGACGTGTGCGCGGCCGCGCGATATTGCGGCGGAAATAGTGTCGCGGAAAATGGAAAAAGCTGCGGCTGCTGCGCAACATCGGTGTCGTTGATTCGTTGTTGGTGCCCGTCAGCCTCGGCCTCCGCCGCGAGAATGCAACTGTTGCACTCGAGCGCTGCGTCGCGTCTGCCTGTCTACCGGCGATAGTTTGTCGTCCCTGAAACGGTGCACTGCGTATCCTTGCGATAGTAGGTCACAGGCAGCGAAATAGACGCGCCTGTAGTTTGCGTACAAGGTGGATAGAACAGTGTTAGACGCATCTAAATAGAACTTTCAAGCATATCGTGGAGTCGCGAGTTTTATATTTTTTCAGCTTCGGCAGTCACAGGTATTACGGTCGGCACTGTCATAAATGGGCGTTCGAAAATTGTATGCGTCTAGGTTTACCAACATGTGATCGGATGCAACCCGATCACTTACCTGCTAAACCTTTTTCATCGACTTGCGAGGTTCCAAACAATAGAGTTACCGTTTTCTTCTTCAGCTAACTCCTCCCATCCTGTATTAGAATATTTTAGCCAATTCAAACTACCACTTCCACCTGACAATTCTTCCACCACGTATTAGATAGATTAGAATCGCAATTAGAATAGGTTGTTGGGAATCTATCGCGAATTTATACTTAAAGATTGGTAACGAATATATACGGTGGAAAGATCTTCCTCGGTTCGACGATTAGGTGGTACTTTGCATTCAAGAATAAGGAACGACGGTCGAGAAATTCGACCTATCGTGCAAATCATTCCCGAAGAGCGTCGCATATAAATATTCGACAATTTGCATTTTCCTCCACTGGCAACCGTAGTACCGTCCCGGCCATTTCCAAGATGGATGCCGCCACTTTGCGAGATATACGCCGAAAGTTTTACTGCCCACTAAATTTCAACTAGCTTCTCTAGCTTGGTACGTATATATTCTTATATACGAGACGCAAAAATAAGAGGAATACGACACTTGTTGCTCCCGTTAGAAAAAGCCCCCGCTTTGGCAGCGGCTCAAGACGCCCAGGGATCTTACGCGATCGAGGCTAATCCCTAAATCTTGTAGGGTTTCGATGTTCTTGGAACAAGTCGACGTAGCACAGTGGAACGAAATCGTCATTTAACCAGGCAGATATATTTGACGACTGTATCTTTACGAAAAAATATTTTGTGTCGTGACGATTGTATTCGTCTTTTTGATCTATTATTTTAAAGCGTCACTTACTCTGTATTTAATGACTACCATTGCTTGATTCTCACGACACACATAGGTGCACGCTCTAAAAAGGGGACGCACATTTTACTGGTTACACCGAGTAATTCCAAGTACAGAGATTTAGACAAGACATACTCTTCAATTACGTTTCTAATTAACACTAAACCTACCACAACCGGCCGAATGACTATTTACAAACTTTAGTATACATTTCTTATACATATGCAATATATGAATTATATACGATTGTTTTATGCATTATTCAATTCAGTTCCACGTAAATTGTTCTTGCATTTAATTGAAAAAAAAAATGTTTTTAAGACTAGTAATTCGTCCCATCACGGTGAAAATACATGGTTAAAAATGAACGTCGGTAGGTTTAGAGTTGACCAACAATAAATCGATCGTTCCAGTTACGACCGCATTCGGGAAAATCTGTTCCACTGTCCATATGGCGTTCGTAGTGCCGGTAAGTCGCATAGTAATACGATCCGCGGGCTCGTTAACGTCGACAATTAAAAATATTTTTATACCTCGCTCGTGTCTGCCGGTCATTCGATGGTAAGAGCCTTTTTTCTCCCCCACCCCCGCGTGCCCCTTTCCACGATCGTTCCGTTCGGACGATATATCCCCGGAACGAATCGCCGCGATTTTATTGGCTTTCAGCGTTATATAGGAAGCCATAACGACTCGATTAAGCGGGACAGTCAGTGATTGCCGGTATAATTTGCCGAACAAATCGCGTCGCCGTAATCCTAGCCTCGTCTGACCGGCTGTATCGATCATTCTGATTTACCGATCTCCCGCCATCGCGGTGTCCGTCGATGCGCGGCTGCGTTATCGCGGACAGGTCACTGCGCGCACCTGCGCGAGAACGAGGGTCCTCTCCTCTTTCCATCGGGATCGTATTAACGGGTATCGAGCGCGACGACAAGTGGACGAAATTATAGTTATATTCCGAACTTCGTTAACCAAGAGCCAAACCGGAGGCTGGAGCAGAATCGCGCAAATGCTGTTTTTCCGTTCATTAGAGGCACGATACGATTATGAAGCCTCGATACACGGCTAACGAGCGATATACCGTTTATTTCCGTTCGTCCAGGGCCAGATTGGCATTCATATTAATTCGGTTTTTAATTAAATGAATTTGAATGGGAGATAGGACGGGACGCGTACGTCGAACTCCGCGGAATAATAGGGGCGCATATTGTCCGATGCGCGCGTGTGTGTATTTTAATTACGTCCCTAAATTATTCTAATTACAGGAAATGCCGATAAGTGGGCGCGTCGGAATTGATTTCCCCGTTCGGAGGAGCGAGCCTCTACGTTATTTTCCATCGGCGGTCTTCGCTACCGGCTGATATCGTTCATATTCGACCAATTCAATACCGAAGTATTGCATCCTGTAATACTACGCTTACGCGTAATATCGTTAACGTTATATACCCGGAGAACCGTACGCTCCGACCGTGTAGATAAATAAACGCGGCGTTTAACCACTTCTGAACAAGTTCTTGTCTGCTGCTGGATACGCGGATGATTACCAGAAACCATATCAGAGTGCTGCCACCTCTTAGAAACAGATCAAACAAAACTGATTATAATATTCAAAGTTAATGGGAACCATCAAACGATAATGACACCGCGGGTAGCTGGTATCGAGTTTCGATATCGATGCTTTCGGAATCGATACCGATCGTTACTGATTGCAAACAGATATATCCACCATCTAATTACCAGTACTAATTCACCAATTACCAGTGTAATTATCTACTGGATTTTATTTCTTATCGTTGATACAATTCCAATGGTACCGATGCCTGCTTACACAGGAAGTACGTAATGCCACCTCGGTTTATACGGACGTACGCATTGTAACAGCATCGACATCGAAAATTGATACCGTGTACGGCGCTGCACGTAATTGATGCGTATCGATAACTCCGCGCAGGTATCGAAACGAGTCGCCACAAAATGATACTGTATTATCCGATATCGGTACGGTATTACGGTCTTCGAACCCCGCGGCGGCAATCCTCCTCGTCGCTCGTTGATGCAATTTTCGTAGCTTATCGTCGTTAATCGACGTACCGGGCTCCTCCACGCCTACGTTCTCTACCCTGGGCAAAAGAAAGAAAGAAAAAAAAAACAAAGCGAATGGAAAACTAAAAAACAAGGTGCACGCAACAGCCCCGTGCACAGCCGAGCGTCGACGGGGCGGCGACGAAGGGTGGTGGTATCCATCGCCAGCCGGTGCCTCGATTACTTCGCAATGGCGCAATCAACGTCGAGTGATCTTTATTTTCAACGGGGCCCGCCCCCGATACCGTCCGACGGCCCAGGTACTACAATTTCGCGCAAACGAGACAATACCGCCGCGGAGGTTCGTTACAACAGGGTGTGATTGTCGTCCCATCAAAATGGACAGTTTACAGATGGATTGGAAGGCCGCATGGTAGCCCCCTCTCTCGCCTGCGAATGACACTTTTGCATGCGCTAGGGGGTCGCAACTTCCCTCGATTGTTTCACTGAATTTCAGACAGTATTCACCGACGGAACGTCCGTGAATGGCTCGAACTCCCCGTGATTAATTACCGTGGGCTTTGCCCTGCGCCCGCTTATGGCCAAATAGGTGAGCCGTAATTATTGGACGCGTTGGATCATTTCATGAGCTCTCCTTGCAATCTTATCCAAGTTATGGAACTGTCGATCCTGATTCTGCATAGAACATAGTTTGCTTCGGATATTGCAATCTATCATTGTGTGTTGCGTCAGCAGAAATACCGTCTTCTTAATTAGTTAAGTTGAAATAATAGCGATCACAATCTAGAGATTAGAAATGTTAAGAGACAAGAATCTTTCATTAATCTTCATGCTCGAATCACAATAGGACCTACAATGTTTCACTTTCATACCTCATTTTCAATTCACTTGCACGAACTTCGTGGTTATCTTATCATCGCACTATCGCGTACAATAGAGCTTCCACTATACTTTGCCCGATGCCGTCATCTGAGCATGACATCATACATTTCGATATCGTCCACGTACGACGACAGGTGGTTGATTTTATGTCTTACATTTTCTGCCAATGCCAGCGATAACAATAACTATCAAAATATAAAAAAAACTTACTTTACCCAGCCACCTGACAATCCGCACTCGGGTAGATTAACTCCGACAGCGCTTGATTAAATACCTACAGGGTCCAGACAAAAGGAATCGAAACATCCCCTCCCCTCGATTCGTCCTTCGCATCTTCCTCGTCGCGAGAAGGGTGTTCAGCGAATTCAGCGTCAATTCCAAGCGGTTGCTGTAACCCCGACGAACTCTCCCTCTTTCTTCCGCCGTGTGTCGCTTTTTCTCTTTTGGTGCCGCAATTACTCAGGTGTAATTGCGTTCCGAACCCCGTGCGCGGTCTCGTACACACGCGTGAAAAAAAAAGAAAACAAAAAATAAGCGGACAACGCGTACACTCACGACGACCCACACGGAAAGCGGAGGACGCGGGATGGAAGCAGGGCCGATGTAACGCTGCAACGGGCAGGCATTTGCCAATTTCCCTTCCTACGTCCACCCTCGATTCAATTCAATGCTACTCAATCAGTCAATGTAACGCGCATGCAGCCGCATACCGGTGTACCGCGTTTCGCAATGAAACGGCCGCTGTTTCGACCGGTACTTCGCTGTTAAGTGTCCCCCTTGTAACCGGACCAGCAGCGATCGCCTCGCTCTTGCCGCCGTCCATCAAAATATCACGCGAATATGGCACGCGCGAGCCCCGCGGCGTCGCTACGCTTTTACACAGATTTTATTTTTCAGTTACACTTCGTTGTTTATTCACGGACAGCCGCGGCGTCGACGTGTACAGCGCTCGACTTGTCCCAGCGTCGCGTTTCCAACGGTCTCGCGCAACGCGTTAAAGCAAGTGCTCCTGTTTTCAACGATGGCCAGATCAACGTGGACATATTCTGCTTTAAATTTGCAATCTTTCTATGTTGTGCATTCCCACGCTTTTCGCTCGTTTCGAAGCAGGAATAAAACATAGCGCTACCGTGCTCAGTTAATTTCGGAATTTACTTCTTCGTAATTAACACATTCGCGACCGGCAGATATTTTACTTACTTCTATAATAATACCGAGTACTGACGAAAGTAATAGAATTCTGAAGCTGGACATCGCAAATTTGTGTGGTTAGGGCGACGATAAAAGTTACAAAATAGTGTATAAAATAAAAAAATTGTCATAATCTTTTCGTAACCAAGAATAGAATTTAAAATGTGTTAAATGAAGAAATGTAATACCTTCCACAATTGCCCACAAAAAGATTCACTTCTTTATCTTTTACATTTAGAATAATACCGCTACTCTCACATTTTCGTACCGTTCTTTTATTTTTACACCGCCAGTCCAGCTATTCAAAAAACAAACCGAGCACCAGTTGCTGTAACGAGAGTGGTTCCCCGGTAACGAGACCCGCGGTAATACTATTTCCCGTTTCGCCTGCACGAGAAGTGGGATTTTTTTACCAGCGATGCAGACACCAGCCAGAATCACTCGTGACGCGCAAATGTAAGCGATGCTCTTCCCTCGGAAGCGGCCCGCACACTTTGGCGCCGTTGTAAATGGTGAAATTTTAATTTCTAATTTGCCGGAGCCGCGTGCACGCTGGATGTACCGCCAAGATAATTAACTGACGTATCACGGAATCCGCGGGAACGAAAAAAAAAAAAAGATGCACGGATGTAATGTCAGCGCGTGACAGACGCGGTTGGAAGTTCACCGCGAGCGGTGAATGTAAAATTTAGGAGCACTTCCCCTGTAACGGAAGTCGAGCTTCGTTCTCGTGTTTTTCTTCCCCGCTTTGCGTCTACTTGGCTCGTTGCTATCGTGAAATTCCGGAGATGAAAGTTTTCCTTCGACGTACTTATTACCGTACCTGTCCTTTGTGAGAAGATGGGCGAGCACGTCCTTAGACGGGATTATTTTCAAACATCTGCGAGGGAAATTGCCTCGAGGCTGTTTATCAAACATGGTCACTTTTCGCTACGGGTTGTAATTTCTACGTTTAAGTTTTATGGTATGGCCAGGTACGAGGGGCTGGTTCGCGAAATCTGAATCTTTTTAAAAAGATAATACGCAGTAAGGTTTTTAAGTGAATTTCTGTAAAATATAGTATTGCAATTCAAACACCGAGGTACGAGAGTACGTGACACAGGTTATCTGAAAACTTCCGCACGCTAGTACGGCAAAAAGAGCTTAATTTCCTCGTCGGTAAGGTCTTTGCCGATCCGCAACGCGCAGAGGAGTACGAATTACAAAACGCTCGTTACTCTCTAAATCGGTACTCGGTACGCTGAAAGCACACGGGTATCCGCAATTTCATCGTTCCGACGGACGCTCGTTCCATAATTTCGCCGTAATCGAGATTTCACGAATCATCGTTCCACCAGCCATCGAGAACTCCCTTTGTTTTCCACGAAGAAAGCCAGCCTCGACGAGATCACGATCCGTGGCGGATTCATAATCCCAGCGAATGACTTAACTAAACGCACCCGCAGACCGAGAACGGTCCGCATCGAATCGCGGACCCCCGTTCGAGTGCGCGTCATCTCGACTCTCGCCGGGAGAGAAGTTATTCTCCCATCTATATTCCATGATGCAATCTACGTTGGTCCTGGTCCTGCGGTTCGAGCATCCATATACCTCGTAAACCACTCGGAAAGTCCCTCGGCGGCCACGTTTCTCAGCCATCGAGTGCGCTTCGCCATTCCCGATTCTCGCTGGACCATCGACAAAATCGTGAGGGGAACGGTGGAACGGGAAGATCGTCAGAAGTTTACATACGAATGTCTGATTCCAGCGCGAACGTTCCCACCGGGGGTAAAGCCGAGGGACACCCGTGGTACGCGGACGGCTGAAAGTGACGTGCTATCGTACCAGTTGCCGCGCTAATTATCCCTGCCAATTAGGTAAATCAGGGGTGGGGTCTGCCTAATACCGAGGACCCCCGAAATCCCGATGAGACTCGACGCTGTTCTCGAGTGGCGGCGAACAAAGCCTGAAGAGCTTCGCCAGAAACAGGGTGTCTCGCTTATCACCGCGTTACGAGACCCGGAATTACAATGCCCGGAACGTGTAACGTCGTCCAACCAGATGTCAGATACTTTTCTTTTTTTTTTTTTTACTCTCCCTTTTCTTCGCTAGATATACTGTTACGATCATCTCACGTGACGCTCAACAGATAATGCGGCGAGCATTATCCTACGTTCCTTTTATTTTTTCACAAAAGAACGCATCGTTGGTTCGAAACGCGACAAAGAGTAGGGAGGACGCTTTTTGTCGGGTTGTACGAGGCCTAATTGCGGTCGATGTCACGACAAATATCGTTCCGCCACCCTTCGCCAATATCGTACGTCACCGGGGCGTCGCGACGGCATTTATTCGTTTGCCGATACTTCCTATGCTAATTATACCAATTAGCATAGCGACGGTATAACGTCGAGGACCGCGTGAGTTCCAGAGAACGTTCGTTTCCTCGTAAATTCGTCGATAGTTCGTCCCTGGGTCCCCACGGTGCGTACAAGTTCGCAAACGAATTTACATGCGTGCTCCCCAGCTTGTGTACCAGTGATTCTTAACCGCTGGGTTGCGGTACGCCAACGTATCCGTGACCTGGCGATACTGCGCTGAGAATATTTGCATGAAGTACTCGTGAGTTTTTATTTTTTGTGATTTTAGAAGCTCTTGCTATTCTGTACTAGTATGTTCTTTCATGGTAGACATGCAGTCAGTCCCATAAGTACTCGTACCTTCTGTGTTCATTCAAGAAGTCTAAATTAAATGATAGATGTCATGTTTCCAAATAAATTTTTCATTATAAATATATACATGTGTAGAAGTTTATTCGTGTACATATTTCTAATGAAACATTTATTATTTGGAAACATCAAATATATCATTTAATTTAGACTTTCTTCCATAGACATAGAGACTACGAATACTTATGGGACTAACTGTAAGTTATTAAGAATCTCTTGTCTTCATATTCTTCATGAACTACTATTTTAAAAGCTCTCGTTATTCTACGTTACTATGTTCTGTTTCTTTTAATAATTCGTATAAATCCCTACTATGTAATTAAAGATCTATAGATAGATATACATTCTTCATTGACCACAATTGCAAAAGTTCTTGCTATTTTATGTTCCTATGTTCTCTTTTTTTTAATAATAGACATAAGTCTTTACCATGTTATCAAAAATCTATGGGATTCACATTCGTCACCAACCATACGATCTTAGAACCATTTGCATCGCAGAATGGACAAATTCAAATCGAACCATTCATCAAACCTCCACACGTCCATTTCATTCGTTACCTATCAGTCCAATAGAATTTGGCTGGTTAAGAACCACTGCTGCATGCCAACACAGCGCATAGACATTCGCGGTAGCGTGTGTTCGTGACAGCAGCTCGTCGCGTCAAGCAGAACTGTTCGGACACGGGATTAACATAAAAGGAAGAGTCAATATCATAAACAATCTTCGTTACAATGGACCGAGCGGTGGCGACGATAAATTCGTCGATATGAGATAGGGGAAAGGTGGAGAGCAGAGCACAGTACACGGTGGAGGGTTTGGGGAATTGCATCGAGGGCGCCGATTGGCCGTTCAGGGAACAGAGAAGGAAGTGCGCACGGAGAGAGACAACTCTTTTCGTCGATATCATAAACCACCGTTCGGGGGTTGAAACTTCCCTACCGATGAAACGGAGACAGGGGTGGTGAGAGCGAGAGAGAAAAAGATTGAGTGACAGGACGGGTTCGACTGGCTCGTAAATTCGTCGATATGCAAAGCAGATTCTCTTCGGCCGTTTCCTCTACACCTCCTCCTCGTCGTTGTAACCGAGCCTGCTCGTTTCTTCCGTTTCTTTCATCGGTCTCCTATTTTTTTTTTTTGTCTTTACTATTCTTTTCCGTTCTCGACGACGTATAAATTCGCGGCCAGACAATGCCTCGGGCAATGTCTACGATGGTGGTAACTCGTAGACGAGATAACTCTTTCCTAGGTCGGAGGTTACGCAATTGCGGTCGTGATTCCTCGGCCGTTTTCGCAGACGTCGCAGGTAGAAACACCGCGCGATATCTCGCTCGCTGGCGTGCTCGTTCATTTGCATGGAAATGGTGAGAATGTTACACAGAGGCGGATCCGTCGGAGAAAAGAAACGATCCTACGTGTCCGGATACCCCTTTGCGTCCTATTAATTTCTCGCGTTCGTGCGAGACACTCGTGTCGTACACCCTAACAATTCGTAACGTATTAACCCTGTAACTGCGACAGGAGGTGACACAATTATCGAGAATAAAACTAATCATATTTTTGATAATTAGGAGTATCACACATTTCGAAGACTATTTTTCTATTTTCTTACGGGTGCACCGGTCCTGGTTGTAATAATACTTATAAAAGTATCAAATCAATACTTGAAGTTTGAACAACGCAACCATGTTCGAATTTCATTCCCGTAATATTCCAAAATCACCACGTACATAAAACGCATACATTACAAGAAACGATATTATAATAATATTTATACTGTAATTCGACAAGTAATATTAATTCATTTCCGCGGAACAATTCGTAATTTACAATTTAAATACATTCAAATGCACCCGATGTATCAACGTGCAGCGTGTCTCGCGCAAACGTCAACGCCAGGCGAAACCCACACGGACGATAAAGCGCCAATTCATTTTTTAACTTTTTTTTCCAAAACCCTTGATTCCTTCAAAATTGTATCACGCGGTTTTAAATTTGTCCATCGAGAAAATAAAATCTTGTCCAGACGGCTACACAGTCGGTCTGTTGAATATTTCATAAAATCCCGACGAGCACGAACGACTTGACGATAAAACGGTTAAAAATCATCGGAAGTCGGTAAAACCGTTTTATTACGGGCCCGGTTATATCGCGTTATCTTTACATTACTCGCGACGTGATCGTTTCGCGAGCGATCAGAACGACAGATACGCGTCGATTCGACGCGATTAGAAAGTTTAAGGCATTCTGGAAGCCAACGACAACGATGTTTGACGTGGACCTCGTTAAAGGATTTCGGGACGCGAATGCATCGCGAGAATCGAGACTCGTACGGTCGATCAGTTTTTTTTTCTTTTTTTTGCGTAACGACCCTCGGGGGCGTATTTGTAGTTCAGCTTTACGCCGTGATTATGGTTAAGTTAAAGTTTAAACTGGCGTATCATTCAGGATAATGCGGGATAAAATCGCGTCGGACGATCAGCCGGCAACTCCGAAGACGCTTTCGAACGAGGTAGTTTGGGGCGTGGAAAGGGGCGGGATTGCAAAGTCTTGGGCGATATTACGCGAATTTTACGATCCGGGACTTAGTTTGCATATCAATGGGTTAT
Source organism: Hylaeus volcanicus (assembly GCF_026283585.1). Classification (NCBI taxonomy): domain Eukaryota; kingdom Metazoa; phylum Arthropoda; class Insecta; order Hymenoptera; family Colletidae; genus Hylaeus; species Hylaeus volcanicus. Next base: position 23,125,324 of record NC_071978.1, on the reverse strand, counting down.
ATATTCGGGTTCGAGTCTTAGCCAGGGAAACGTTTTTCGAAAAAGGAGCGACGACGGCGACGCCGCTCGGGAAATTGGGACGCGCCGCGTCGTACGAACTTTTCATATGCGCGCATGTACTTTATTGATAACGCTTATCGTGCTCCTTCCACCGCGGATCTCGCTGCTCCGCGACTACGTAAACTTTCCCGAGCGAATGCTCGAAAACGTCCTGGCTTTATTTCCCTCCGTTCGGGGAAGATTCTATTTTCCTCGAGGAGATTTCATCGAATATGTTTTAAAATTACCCAGACTGGATGGATAGCTTTCTGGACGAGAGATAAAAGAGACTTAGGGGAGGTCAGAGATACGTGAATCGGACAACTTCGACCAAATAAAACGACACGGACACTATTCGTCTCCTTCTCGTTCTCGATATATAGAATTTTTATTCTTCCATCGCCCAGCCGACTTGAGTTTGATTTAAATCCAAAGATCTTGTTACAAGTTGGCAGACATTAGCTCGCTATTACTCGCATCGAAGGATCCTTCGAACAATCTTTACGACGTATATGTTCCAGTGGATATTTTGATTGCATTTGGCCAAACTACAAATGAGACTTATAGGAACGTATATGAAAAAAAAATGAAAATCATTCGCCCTGGGACAAATTGTCTCATTTTATTCAACTACAGCTTTTGATATATAACCAACCCTAATTTAATACAATAAATGTCTAAAAGAGAAACGAATAGAATACAAACAGAACAAAGTCGGATTGAAAGGACTAAGGAGACAATTTGGTAATTTCAGATCGAAATATCCATTGTTTTTCTTCGACCTGAAGAGACTGTAAGCACAAAACAGAATGTCGCTTGTCAGTTTTACGATATAACAAAGAAATAGAAGAATTACTTAACCACTGTGCATCAAGCAATTCATCGTTACGACGCGCCATGCATAGAGAGCAGAAGAAATCAGTATTCGCGAGATGAATTCCATGCAAAGTTGTGAAAAAGTTTTAAGGTTGACGATAATGAAAAGTTACACCCTCTTTCGAGCTGTGTTTAACGACAAAGTTTTTCCGTAAGAACGACCCCGAACGAGAGCCCGCGGGCCCCTTCTGTCGCATTGGAATATTTTATTTAATGAAGCCCTAATATAAATATCGAAGATTAATCGAGCCATAATGCGCTCGTTCCCGGATGATAAACTACCCTCGTTCCGATAACAGCCGAGTCACTGTCCATCAATATTACGTACATACTCTCTCACCCTCCGAGCAAGTCGAACTCACTTTGCCCTGACAAGAATGAATTTGACGAGGAAAGTAAGTTATCTACTTCCACGTTTCTTCGCGTCCTTTCATCCTCGAATGGAAATTTCTTCTAAACACGATTACGTCAACGAAGCTCATTAACCTGCCTCGATCATTTTTCGATATCGACGAGGGCTTCAATCGGTCGGAAATTGATAACCAGTTATTGCCCCGATACGTTTCTCCCCCCCTATTTTAATATTTTCCTCGTTAATTTATCTATAGGATTTATTCCAAGTACCTCTGCGTTTCACATTTCGATGGAGTTCTCCTCCGTGACCTTATTTTCAGGGGTTTAAACCTGGAAATGAACCGAGGTTACCTCGCCTGTACTTTTATTTCATGTCTTCTTTACTGTATATCTACTTTATTTCTCTTCGTGCTCATTTCATTCTAAACATTTACATTTGCCTGCCATTCCAGAAATTCTATTCCCATTCTACTGCATTTCATATGCTTCAGGAAAAGAGTACGTTATTATCGCGATAATTTATTTTTGCACTTTTAAATATTCCTCTATGTTTCTTGCACCTATCTTATACCTTCTTCCCGATGTCCTCGTTCTCGACTTTCTGGACCGCGCGTAAACTCTGTATGTTTTCCTACCGTTATAAAAAGTCCTTTTCCTGTTCCATTTCACCAGATATTTCGGAAGTTGTATCCCCGCGGTCGTTTCACGGACGAAAAGAGTACGTTAGATGCGAGTACGCGATACAGGGTTAATGCACGACCCAGCCGTCACGCGCCGATAGCGAAACCATGGAATGACAAAGAAGAAATATCGAAAGAGGGAGGTGTGGGGAGGGGAGGGAGGGAAGGAAGAAAATAAAGTTGCATGGTTCATAAACAATTCCATATGGTCCCGGACGTTCGTCGAGCGGCACTTACGACGGTGATCGCGCTTCTTCCTAGTTTCCTCGATATCGTCTCCACTTTACTCTCTCCATTTCCGGGACCGAGGCTCGCAGCGTTTATGCCTTCGTAGTTTTCCTTCGGTTATGCCTTCGGAATCGTTATATACTTTCGTCTGCGATTACTCCACCCACGGCGCTCGCAGGAAAATCTGACGCAGAAAAAGAAGGACCAATAACCATTACGGGGTCCTAAAAGGTCCAGTTTCGCGGCGAACAGAAGTGTACTTTCCCTGTCGTGGTATCGGCGGAAAATCTTAAGGGTTCGATGTACTTGTCCCATGAAAGCATAAGTCTCTCTCTCGCGGAATTACTGTTCCGGTTGAATTTACAGTCGTTGTTAATAGCAAAACGTTTCTCTTCCATAACGAGAATCGAATCTTCCTCGGATCTTAATGAAATCAAAATTACGCTCGCGGTAGTATCTTTTACAGACGGAATTACAATCAACCCGAAAGGCGCGAAAGAATAAAACCAAACGGAGTATCGTTTCATCGCCTCGCAATCGAAGCGATCGTATGCCTCGTCGAAGCTCCAGCTCGGTCGAACGAACCGACGAAGGCGATTTTACAGCTGAGCTTTTCCCTCCTGGCAGATTGACCATTTGACCATTAATTCCAATCACACACCCCGGTGACTTTTAATTACCAATAAAACCCCGAACGATGCCTGATGAGGGAAAAATTACCAGAGCACGTTCGTCGTTCGTCCTCCCCCCTCGGGTTAGATTGATTCCTCCTTTTTTTTCCCCTCTCATCTCTCGTTCTTCCCGGGCATTTTCACCCCCGTGGCATGATCAGAGACTAAACATTCCCGTCGTCGCGACAACACACGACGCGCAGAACTCGCCCGGAACAGCGGAGGATGCCGCTCGCTCGCCCCCGGAAATGAGCAAAGCGAAAAAACGTGTTTGTACCTCGGGCCAAAGTGTCAGGGGCCCTGTGTCGGATGAGCAATTGAATAAAGTGAAGGCGTCAATACGTGACGGCAGTCGGATATGGTTCAGTCGAGGAGAAACCCTCGAGACACTATCGATTCGATTCCGTGTACACAAACTTACTCTGGAACGTGATCGAATGATTCCAGTTACAGGAATTTTACAGACTAATTAAATCGCAGTGCTGATATGGAGCATCTTCGGGTGCAGTTCTTCGCTATAAAAATGTATTAAAGTATCGAGAGTCGTTAGCTTAACAGATACTTTAATTTTAATATTGCAAAGTATCCTAGGGAGGATCTCCCTCGAAATTCAGAGTCAGCGAACAGAATTTTCGTAAAAGAAAATCCAAGGATTACTGACGGTTCGGAGGACATTCGCGAGGATCGATTTGAACGGGTTACCTCGTCTAGAGGAGCCACAGACTATGAAGTGCAATGTATATTTGTGCAGCGGGTAATCTTCGACAGACCACCGTTTCCGTCATTCTACAACACCGGGACATCCTCCCGACAATGAATCGTACAAATATCATTACGTCCCGAGTACGTTTGCGCTACAAACTGTACAGCTTATTTACACGGTGGCAGTTTTTTTTTTCTCGCAACTACCAACGATTCCGGTCTGACACGCCTTGCGACGTTTCCGGTTTCGTTGCTACTGCTGGATGTTATAACGACTCTCGCATGTATATGCAAGCAAACGGCAGCTGTACTTCCTAGACCACGGAAGCTCACCGATACTCAAGGTTAATTATAATTACGTTCAAGTTAATCGTAACGAGGTGAAACTCGTTTCCATCGTCTGCCCGTAAATAGCTCGACGAGTAGGGGAACGGCCACACGGACAGCGCCAGCAGAGGCACATAGCATTTCACCGTCGCTGTTCTTTCCCCTCGTGTCACCTGGTTTCGAGAAAAACCAACGGACGCGAGTCGATGCCTTATTCCTCGTTTCTACCTTGATAGAGTCGTCGATGCTCCTTGGAACTTGTTTGATTTCGCTTTCTCGTCTCCAGCTTTTCCACGTGAATTTCTTAGTAGACCCTCGTGTCGAGGTTACGTTTGTAGTGCTAAATTTTATTGAATAAATTATAACCAAGGAAGCTGCACCCCGGGGTTTCATCCGTGTGGTATACCATTTATTTTATATCGTTCGCGTTCAATAGCGTGTCTTTTGTTTTCCGTAACTCAGATGCTTCAATCGTTATTTGTGAGTATCGCGTTGCCACAACTTTATTAACAAATATTAAGATTTCGAACTGTAATCATATTGTTATCAAAATAAAATATAGCCTGTGTAACCGAGGCATAGTGTAGCTTTCTGTTACTGAACAAATTTTAACAATCGATACAGTAGTTCCAGAGATTACCTCCTATATACAAACAAATTTTACCTCTATATAATATTACTATAAATATCGAGATTTCGAACTGTAACCTTCTTTTCATCAAAACAAAATATAACCAGTGTTACTGAGGCATAGTGTAGCTTGCAATCGATACAGTAGTTCCAGAGATTACCTCCTATATACAAACAAATTTTACCTCTATATAATATTACTATAAATATCGAGATTTCGAACTGTAACCTTATTTTCATCAAAACAAAATATAACCTGTGTTACTGAGGCATAGTGTAGCTTTCCATTACTGAACAAATTTTTTAAATCGGTACAGTAGTTCCAGAGATTACCTCCTACATACAAATTTTACCTCTGTATAATTTTATTTGTATAATATTAGTATAGATAAAACACGAGCCCACCTAGTTACAATCCCTTATCCCTTGCGAGCTTGAATGAGACACCCTGAGAAATGCTACCAGTGGATATTCAATATCAAATTTGCGACGGAACGGATGAACGAAAGCCTCCTGCGTTAACAGAATATTCACGTGTCATCGGTCAAGTCGACTGTTCGGGGTGCCCAGTCCAGAAGCTCTCCAGACGCGTATCAGTGGGTGTTGGTTCTTTTCTCTCCCCTAACTCGAGACAATTCCCGAAAGTAAATCGTTGAAAATCGCTTCGATGGGACGCCCTCGTATCCGCGGACGTGTCGACGCTCCTTCGAGTTATTTCAATAAAGCAAATGGAATAGGCTTCGCGGAGGTGGCGTATATCTTCCCATGGAATGGCGAGGAGTGCGTCGATCGACGTCGGTGAAGAGGGAACAGCGAGCTATGATGGAGCCGTCACTACATCGTGATCCACGCATCATCAACATTGACGACCTCCGTCCGCTTTTTGGCCCCGACGGACCCTCCCCGTTCACGGAGCCATTGCGCCAGTTTACGAGCCTGCTGGGGATCTGTCTCTCTTTCCGCCCTTCTAGCCGTCGCTGGTGCCGGCGTTATCCGTCGTCTTCGTTCCCGCACCTCCTCGAGAACGTCGAATGCTTTCGGGTACAACCGTGACGTCACCGCCTAAATCACCCTTCACGCCTTGTTAGTCGGTGCCAACGTACCGTTTTACGGTTTCGTCCTGCGCCGCCTGCGAATTGCCAATTGTTAATTAGCATTCTCGCGGAAGAAGGCTGGGTAGGGGTGTCTAGTCGAGGATGCGCGTCGGGAGATTTACGCGGTGGAGTTGACATCAGGACGACCGTACGTCCGCCTTTATTTGCCCTGGGGCACCATCGATGCGTGAACTATGCGTATGGAAGGGTAATTACATTAATCGCGTGTAATAAGACTGAAACATCGAGTTACCTTGTTTACTTGTATATTGTATCAAGGTTGAGTAAGGATAATATCGCAGGTTTTCATAGGTCCCTAGGTTCAATACGAAGGCAGTGTAGACAGCAAAGCTTCGATTACTAGCACGGTGTTCCAACCTCTCCGTAACGAACTGTATTCATTCCAAAGAAAAAAATCTTTCTGCGAAGAAGGTCGCTGAATGGTTGATTGCAAACCTGCAACTTGACCTTATTGTAGAGGTAAAAATAGCTCGATGATATTTATCGAGTAGATTCTAATACAAAGTATCTCCCGATGGAAGGAATTGACGTTACGTTTATTCAGATAAGACATCTCGAACGAGTGTGCAATGGCCATTAAACCGTATGTAATAAGCGAATACTTAAAAGAGCGAAGAAGGAGTTATTCCACGGTAAATTAATAATTCATCGACAATTAGAGCTCCGCAGGTGGTCGGTATAAAATGCAAGGCAGCATATGTTTGCCCCGGTGAATCATAGTGGAATTAGCATAACTAACGCTCCACGGGATCATTAGCATATTCGTGTCGATAGGCGTATATGTATAGGGATCTCGCATGTCAGCCGCACGTCGTGTACTTCTGCCGGCGCCCCGAAATGATCATACCCAGGAAACATCTTTTTTCCTGCATTTACCACGGCCACTTTGCATCTAATTTCCTGCTCAACCACCTCGTGTGCTCGCTCGTCAAGTTCGACATCGTTTTCGTTGCCGTGTCTTTTCACACGTCGTGATTACGTCGATCCAGTCGATGCGGTAAATGCCCTTTCAGTCGAAACTAGGCTTTGACAACCTGAACGACGGGTAACTCATTCAATTTTGTACATCGAGGACATGAATTAAAAAAAACGAGGCGTCCACTTGTTTGCGATGAAAGAACATCTCTTGAATTCTCTTGAGGAATTACCTGACAACGAGTTACATTACACATTTTATGCGATTCACAATCTCTAGAAAGTTGTACGACTCTGCGACTAAATTATCGCAGGTACCAATTTAATTTCACTGTAACTTTGAAATATACTGTATAGAACCAGAAACCGTACGTTACGTACCAATATTGCCTTGTTTGCGTTACATTTATTCGATGCTAAATAAAATTTGCAACAACCTGGAGGGCATTGCGGTATCGCGAAACGCGGATGGGGTCAAATTGTTTGAGCGGTAAAAACAAACAGAGAAGAGAGAGCGCGGTAACAAACGGCTGTAATCTACTCCTCTTTTTTCGTCGTTCGATTTACCGTGTAACGTCATCAAGCCCCCGGCACACACGCGAACTGGTTGCCAGGATTCCGGGCGAGCGAGTCGACGAGTTTACCATCGGGCGCGGATGTTTTAGTAAAGTAGTAAATCGGCGTAGCCATCGAATCGAACCGACCAGGATTTAATTACCAAATTCTGAATATCGGCACGTCGGCCAGCCGGACGCCGGCGTAGATCCCGCGGGGCATAGCCGTCCGAACGACCGAACAATCGGGCTTTAATCGTTCTCTTGACGCTGTCGATTTCGCGGAACGCGGAACGCGCGAGAGGAATGACTGCGAGCTATGCGCGAGAGACGCGATCGCTAAACCCCGCGGAACGTCGACCAGACGAACGTGCGTGCATTTCGGAGAAGCCGCTGCCGGGCTACCGATCCATAGGACAGAATGCATGCGTAATTAATGAAACCAATAAAGCCGTTCGTACCCGTGGAAATTCGTTAAATTTAATTGGACGCAAGTAATCGCGCGACGCCGCGCCGTGACGCTCGAAAGAAAGGGTCGGTTCCGAACGCGCGTGGACAAGGGAGGAACGCGCTCGGGAAAATTTGATGGCCGAATCGAAATCGAACGAGCAAACTAATTCCGTGATTTTCTCATCGATCAGTTCTGAGACCTTCCGACTACTTCTGACTCATTACCAAATTTCACGATTTTCTGGTAAACCAAAACACAACTACACTCGGACACGTGAAACGAAAGGAATCGTTCGACGAAGTAGTAAAAAAAATTCATTGTGCCGTTCGTGGACTCGCTACGACAAAGATCGAGCTACGCACGTGGAATTCGAAGATCGTTAAAGGTGGTAGCGAAGAGGTCGTAGCCACGGGAACTATGCCAGGAAATAAAGTGGCAAGGAAACGTGGACATTTCTCCCGGAACGATCACTCTTATCGTTCGATATCGACTCAGTGGAAACACTCGGGAAAGGGCGATGAGAAAAACGTGCTCGTTGGTAGACGATCTCATGGTCACTTACGAAGAACTTTTGTTTATCAGAAACCTGGACAATATGTAACAGATTGGCAATGATAAAAAATGCAAACGAGAGAAATGCTTTTAATATATACATAACGCAATTGATGTGTACAATACATCAACATTTGTTTATCGTACATAATCAAAAACTTTAACATAGACTTAATTATCTGTACGTTACTCGGATCGTGCGTCGATGAAAAAGAAGCGTAACGTTATACTCTGGTGCGCGTTATTGATTAATCGTCGAATTATGAGTGTATACGGTGATCCCATTAAATTAAATTGGCATCGCGGTGACGATGGTAATCCAAGCGTGGAATATCCGGGCGTTGGAACGATAACGCGATTCCGCGGTATGAATGCAACGTTCGCGAGAGAGTAGCGCGCGTATCGGTGATCGTAAATTTTTGAATTAATGCCGCATTAAGGACACCGCGCGCTATATCGATCGAGAACTCTCGCGTGGAACCGAATGGACGAACGCGTGTGCGTCGGCATTAATCTGCTTCCCGGGTAACAACGTTTTACGCCGAGCGGGCCTCGCCAGGAACGAGGATCGTCGTGCTCAGAATCGTTTGGAATTCACTCGACACTGAAATATCGCATTTCCAACTAAATCTGGCCGAATCTAATTTTACGGGGCCCATGTGCATTAGCGGATTAATGCACTCTATTCCTGGTGGACCAAGTGATGAGGTGTATTTGCATGGCATTATACTTGTGTCCTTCCACTTCCTCCACCCCATATCCAGCTCTTCAATCCCATCTCTAATTAAACGTGTAGCACCATTATCTGTCCTCTTGCGCACGTGATAATCATATTACTATCCTATCAACGTTATTGCCATTCCTGGCCGCATACCACGATCACACTATTTGAAGTGCTTAGACTAGTACCCGATCGATCAACCCCTAAGAGGTTCGAATTTACCCTCCCGCGGTATCGCTCTGGGCTTTGAAGAGGCGAAACGGGAGCGAGATGTTTGGGAGTGGATCGGATAATGGCCGAGCCGCCCTCTCGACACCGAATATCCTATTAAACCGAGAACGATATTTACCCGATCCCGCTCGTATTTCTTTTCTCGCCGTTGAAACGGCGAGCCGCGTTCCTCTTTCGTCGGGCAAACAAAACGTAAATAAATAACGACAACAGCAGGGGCCAGCGAACTCGCGTTCGCCAAGTTCTCGCGGAACTTTTCGCGAAGCTGGCGCGCGAAAAGCTATCGCGGCCGATCCCGGGAAAGGAACGGCCAGGGAACGCCAGATACGCCCGTATAACTTCCGAGTAATCTCGCGTTGTCGGGCGCGGGACGATAAATTCGCGAGGGAGAAAGAAGAAAGTCCGGAAGTCGGGCACCGGTGCGCCTGGAAACTCCGTCGTTTGATCGTCAGCAGTTAGAACCAACCCGAGGGAACCAAATAATCGGGACAGACGTGATTCTTCGAACAATATGAATCGGCGCCTGCACTGGGGCAACCCGCGCTCCAGCGCGGTCTACACACGCGATATGCAAATCCGTGGGTAAACGCAACCCGCGCGCAATGTGAATCACGCTGCTCTTTTCCTAAAAAGGTCCTTTTAATTAAAGAACGGGACAGAGATATTATAACCCATTCGTAGGATCACTTGAAAGCAATCGACATACATTTATCGAACACCAAGTAACTGTAGTCACGCGAGGGATATTAGAATTCATCTATAGATCATCAAACTTGAAATTATTTTCTGTTACAGATACGATTTAATGAAATAAAATTTTGAAATGCTTCCTGAGACAATCTAGTATTCTATATTTGAGCTTTGTGCGCCCAAGTTCGATACTCTTGTTTACCTTGCAGGTGATGACAGATATTAGGTTGTCCCGAAAATTTCTTTCGCTACTTACATTCCGGCTGTTTCGTGTGGCAGTGTTTGTATAAATAGACTACCTTATCTCTTAGAATAACCTTGATGTCGTAACAGTAATCGAGCAAGATGGATAGAACCCGTTAATGTAACGCAAAACATGATACAGTCTGTACGTATTACTCAGTAATAAAACGAAAGAAACTTTTGGGACAACCTAATAATTCCACCCCCTATCTGTGTCCCCGTGGGATCGTGAATTGGAATTGTTATTGTAATTGTTTCCGTGCATCGTTCAGCGCCGGTGTTCCTCCATTTAATTAGGAACGTGCCACCTTTATGACTGGACGCTCTATCGATTTCTCCTCGGTTAGTCGCGTATCGGATACTGGGAAAATGGCACAGTTGCTCGCAACAGTGAATCCGCGACAAATTAATCGGGCAAGTAACCAATGCACGGCTAATGCGGGCTGAGCGCCAAATGCTGTTTCTAACATAATCGAATTTGCAGCTTGTCTCGCATGCGTCGGATGCAACGGGAACTCACCTATACGTGTCAGCAGCGAATGGCCGACTATACTAATCAAATAATTCATTTCCGCAATCTCGTATCGCTGACAATAACGACTCCAGTTACGGCAGCCGCCGGGATTATTCAAGAATAATTTAATCTTTCAGTGGGCAGATGTCCATTGAACAGAGTTCGACGTTACGATACTTACGCATCGCTATAAATCGATGGTGCACATCATTTACATCTCGCGGTATTAATGAATCATGATAAAAATTGTTTAAAATAAAGATTTTATAGACATAAACAGAATTTCTGATTTGTCAAGCCAATTCAGTATTATTTTGGGCAAGTTCCTAACGTAGAGTCGGTCTAACAAATTCTTCGCACACCTCGTACAAATTTATTATTGTAACATAACTTTTGTTTTCGCTCGAGAACACTTTTCAAAACATTCAACTGTACGAAAATGAAATAAAAACAAATCGTCCTTCGTTATCCTCTTCAAATGAACTTGGATAAGTGTTTTTGTAAATAACATCTTCCATACTTCCATCATCGGTAAACAACGCGAACGATTTAACGTGAAATCTGCGTCATTAACGCGTCCTAGAAAAGTTTCGAACAACGTGTAATGAACTCGTATTTTGTAAAGTTGAACAACAGGCCGCGCTCATACGGCTGAAAGTATTTTGTACATCAGTTATTGGGGGCTTTTAAACTTTTTTCATTTTTAGGGATAAAGCATAGTTTGCTCCGAGCTTTAAGAACAATCTGCATCGTTTTCAAAGGATAACGCTGTTTAATTGGCGAATAGGAAACAATGGTTCACGTGCGCTCGTTAAGTGGTGACATTATTCGCAATTTTTTATCACAGACAAAAAATAATTGACATGAATTCCGATTGTATAAATCATTTTTATTTTGGTAACAAACATGAACGTATCCGTGATACCTGAATGTAATATGAAATTAATTAAAGTATGCTCAAGTAAATATTTCGTTAGTGTAAATATTTATGAAACTGAAATGCACGAGATAAAAAAATGTATTAAATGTTGTCGTTTTGTAACAGTATACTTCTTCATATGGATTTTCTATTACAGTGGCGACATCACGTTGCTCTCTGTAAGACTTGCTCTCAACTGCGATGGTGGTTTAATGGTCAGCGTAGTTGCCTTCCAAGCAGTTGATCCGGGTTCGATTCCCGGCCTTCGCAGGATTTGTTTTTGTTTATGTAACACTTGCCTTTAATACTCGAACAATCAATATGATTCTTGTCTATATCTACAGAAATAGTAAATCTCAGCTGCGATGGTGGTGTAATGGTCAGCATAGTTGCCTTCCAAGCAGTTGATCCGGGTTCGATTCCCGGCCATCGCAGTGGATTTATTTTTGCTTTTTTATTAAATTTATTTTTCGATGATATCCACTGTAATTTTCTTTTAAAATACATTATATTTAAAAATATATTATCAGTATATAAATTATTATTGATTAAGTATTTTAAAAATTAAAAAAAAAAAGATTTCCGATACCGGGAATCGAACCCGAGCCTCCTGGGTGAGAGCCAGGTATCCTAGCCACTAGACCATATCGGATTTGCTTACAATATAAGTCTGCTTACGAGTATACATAGTCACATTTGGTAAAATCCTTAAAATGATAAAACATATAATTATTTTATAATTATTCTGTTTAAAATAATCTGTTGTTCTTTGGAAGAATATTTCAATTCTCATTCTGTATTCCTCGTTCCATAAGTTTTGTTTGTTTTCCATTTATTATATACCCACTTTTTTTGATAACATTTATCGATGTTCTTCTCCAATGATATCCTTTATCATGTTTCTGTATAACTTTGTAATATGCTATTGATTTAGAAAATGTGTTTTTTAAAAATCCGAGGGTAACCTGCGCCGTATGATATCGACGACCAATCAGAAACAACGAAGTTCCTAAGCAAAGCTGGCAGCAGTGAGCACACGGCGTTGTTTGACTCATGCATGCTGTACGTACTGTGTCAGTTCAGTCAGTTTACTTCTTGGTTGTGAGGTGATGTGATATAGTTGAATGGTGTACCAATTAATCAGCTTTTCAAACAAAGGCCTCGTAAAACGTAGACGTAGTTCGATACGTTCAATAACCAGCTTCGATAAAGTAAGAACCATATTCAATACTATTCAATAAATTTTTCAAATAACCGTGAGACCTATAATCGAACTTCGACCAAAGTCATTGACCGCAGTATTCGTTTACTCTTTAAACTTGATCTTGAGGACACTTACAAATATAGTATATAAGTTGTCTCGATTACACATTTCAAAAAGTGGAAGTTATAATTTGGGTTCCAGGAAAATCGAATAAAAATATATTTGTTTATAATTGGCGTTTTATAGTAACGTTTCTTTCATTGAAGAATATATTTGCACGTGTTTATTAAAAGTAACATTCCAGGTTAACATATTGCTCCTTTTTTTTACGATTTTCATTCAATATTTGCAAAATGAAATAGAAGCATAGCTAAAACTTGTGTTAATTTTTGTCAAGGTTTTATCAACATGAAATCCTTGGATTTCTATATTTGGATAAGAGAAGGAGTATTCCTTATATTTAGACAGTATTTTAGAACTTTTAGAGTGCAATCAAAAATCTTTCTTCACAGATAATCTTATTTGTAAAATAATTCAAAGAGTATGATATGAGACGTATTTAAACAATACAATAATGGACAGATTGCATCAAAATATTCTTAAAATTCTGCGAAATAGTATAGTCGCAGATATGGATGTATATAACGGTATCATAAGTCCGCTAAAATCAGATTACATATTAAAAGACGACCACATCAAACAGATACAGGCTGGTCAGTCCAAAGAAGAAAGGGCTAAAATTTTATTGGATATACTTCCAAGGTATAACTTTGAGCATATATAAAGACGATGCATTCTACTGGCACTGAGTTAAGCAAAAGGTTAGGTACAATCTGCAACAATTATGTCTCAAACAATATTATATTGCATATTTTAGTCGAGGTCGATTTGCATTTGAAAGTTTTCGTGAGGCTTTACGTCATCATTACGATTGGCTTAGCAAGGAAATGGACATACTCGAGGAAAGTGGAAAAACTGTGAATGATGTACAACATGTTACTACACCCATCCTTCCTCCAATTTCACCACTGACTGTGATCAGAGAACGAAAGGTGTGAAATGTACAAAACAATAAAATATTAAACATAAATTATTACAATTTTCTGAATATTCCAATTGAATCATAGTACAGATAACATACTACTATTTAATATTTTCTAACTTTTAAGGAAGCATGTAAAAACTAATGTTGATTAATCAATATTATTTATTTTATATGCATGCTTGTGGAAACAAATCGTGTAAATTTAAAAAGATGTTGGTAAATGTTCTGTTATACTAATTAACCCCCATTAATGTATAAGTTCTGCATAGAATAAGATCAATATTTCATGACTGCAGATGATAGAATTAAAATATTATTTGGAACAATTACAACCAAATGGATATGTTGTACTTCATGGAATGAAAGGATTTGGTAAATCGTGTTTAACAGCTAGCACACTGAAGGATACAAAATTTGTAAGAAGTTCGTTTTATGTAAGTTTTACAAATGAAATGTATGTTTATATAAGAAACTGAGTGACAATATGAAAATCTTGTTCCATTCTTTCAGAGTGAAATATATTGGATTAAATTTGGATATGAACGACCAATTAATGAGGAAATATTTATCCAATTAAACAGGCTTTATCATCTTGTTAAGAATTTAGAATTGTCATCAGAATCGTCAATGCCAGAGACATCAACGGATTCATTAATTTATTTCTTGAAATATTATTTTAACAAAGAAAAGCATTCCCATGCTTTGTTAATTTTAGATGATGTTTGTGATAGTAAAATAATTGATGCATTTGATTTTGAATGCAAAACATTAGTAATCACTGCTAATCTCGATGTTGTACAAGGCAAAAGATTTTCTAAATTTGAGGTAAAATATTTGTAATATTTATATTCTTCATTCTATATTCTAAAGAAAGAAAATCGTTTTCGTAGTTGATCGACGGCTTCACCGAAGCGGAAACTTTAGGTCTTTTTGCTAAAGTGTTAGATACAAAAGAGGATAAACTTCCATTTGAAGCAAAACGAATTCATGATGAATGTAAAGGAATGCCCTTATTAATAGCTATGTTTGCCGCCCAATTCGAAGAATTTAAACATGACATGAAATTGCGCCCACATAGATGGAGATATTATTTGAATTCATTAAGAAATAAAGACGAGAAAAATCGGTAATATTATCAACATATAACGAAGTATTAATTCTAACTAAAAATATTTTAATATGACTTTGTATAATGTATACATTCTATTTCAGTGTAATTAAAATATTTTTGGAGAAACAAGAAGCAATTTTTAATATGTGTATAAAGGAACTACCAGATGAAATGAGAAAACGTTACGAAGAATTAGTTATTTTTAGGGAAGATGTTAATATAACACCACAGGTAAACCTATAAATAGCCTGTAAAATCCTACAGTTTATTTAACGAATCTTTATATTTTATTAATTTTATAGACTTTGGAGATTCTTTGGGAGGGAGCTCCATTTGAAGTTGAGGAAATGATGCTAGACTTTTGCCATAAATCTCTTGCAGCTAAGCAATGGAACAATGAATTGCATAGCTATATCTATGGTGTTCACGATTTATTACTTTGTCACCTTCGAAAAAAATTTTCACAAGCTGAATTAGTAGAAATGCACAAATCGTTAATCGAAAAGTATCGTAAATACTGTAATGGTGATTTTTCAAAATTACCCGCCGACAATTATAGTTACTCGTATATCGGATATCACTTGGAGCAGGCGCAATTATATGATGAATTTCCTAATATATACTTCAATTTTGATTTCATCCAAGCAACAATAATTCATAGTGGATTAAGTAATTTGTTGATAGATCTGGATAATTATAAAAAATATATTACAAAAAAAGATCCAATATTGGAAGCAAATATGATCGATTTAGAAAGATTTTTAGAAGAACAAGCAAGTATCATAGTGAAACACAGGCGCAAGAACTGCCTAGATATAGTTCAAATCGCTATGAATCATCCTTATGAAGGCTATGTCAAAGATACTGCCATGAAACTAGCAAGTGAAAGATCTAAAAGTTTATACGTATTTCACAATAAAAAATTGGGACAGATGGATATGCCATGGAGTGAGGAAATATCAACAGAAATTCGTACGTCGTGTTTTACGTACGATCCAAACTTAATTCTAATCGGGAATGGAGCGGGTGAAATACTTTTGTGGGATAGTTTCTACAAAAGACAAAAAGTTTTCAGTGGTCACGATAAAAGTTGCAGCATAAAGAAGATTGTCATGTCTTCGGAAGGCGATTGTTTTTTGTCGCTAGATGATCACGGTATAGTAAAACTTTTTAGACTTTCCGACGATGAAAATTATGAGCAAAATCATATTCCATTAAGTCCACGGCAAAAACAATCTTTTTGGAGTGGAATATTTACTAGCCAGATTCCGCACGACGATAGCTCAATAGTGTTTTCTGTTAATGGTGAAATTATACTAGATATGACATTTGCACATGACAATAAATATATAGCAGCTTCTACAAATAGAGGGACAATAAAAATTTGGGATCGATATGGAGAAGTGTTATCAGAACATCATCATAATCCGCAAGATAACAGTTGTCTTAAGAATGTAGCATTTTCAATGGAAAGTAACTTGCTCCACATAATGGATGAAACACATGGCGTTTTAATATCGTATTGCAGATGTGGCACAAAATATGAATATCTATCGCAATACAATCTAAATTTGCTAAAAACGAAAATTATATTTTTCCGTATTGTCCCGGAACAGAATAATTCCTTATTTATTGTTACCGAAGATACAGCCGTATATATAAAATGGTTCAGACGATACAATGACCACATGCACAATTATGAAAGACAAATAAGAGCAAGTATTGAAAATAAAAAAATCGTTTATGTTTGCGCTACCTTAACATACGATGGTCAATATTTGGTTCTGGCTGATTCGAGCGGTTTTATAAATATATTAAATGCAAATACCGGAACACAACCAATAGCCATTTATAAGTGTCGTATTTCTTCTTTGGATACATATTGGTTAAAAGAAGAAGGGTACCATATTATTTGTGGTTCTGAAAATCAATTGCTTCACAAATGGAAATTTCCAGTAGCAGGGGTCTGTAAATCGATAAGAAAACCTTTATTTGATGCGGCGGTCCAACAGTTTGGTCAACCGAATACCGTTGTTACGGAAACTCCTTCAAATACTATCGTCGCATTAGTTGGCGACGAAGTAATAGCAGAATCTAAACCGATCGACGGAAAAATATGTAACTTAATTCTTTCATTGGATAGAAAGAAAATAATTTTTGTTACGAATAAACACGTTGTTACTTTATTTGATATAGAGAAAAAGGAAGCCATACCTATACTGAACGTTTTACAAAACATAGAATTTATAAAATGTATAAACATACAAAACAGTAACATAATTGTTTGTAGAGAGACAAACGATAATTTAAGGGTAAGTTCATACAAATTGATTGTATCGTTATTTATAACACTTTAATAATATTTCTTTAACACCTATTTCATCACTTGCAGGTCTGGCAAAATAAAGAACTAACATACTTAGTTCAAAATGCCGGATATATTATTTCAATTCATGAGATAAATGAAAGATGTATACTGACAGTAACACGAAACGGTATAATAACACTTTGGAATATCAATAATACGAATTGGATACGACGAGACAGCGTAACCAATGGTGGTTCGGACATCGTCACTACTTTTAGTTGCTTGAGTTGTAGAAAAATTATTCTAGCCGTATTAAATGACGTGGGAGATGTAGTTTTATACAAACTACAAGAAGATACGATAACGTTACCAGCGTGTATAAAAATTACTGAATATTTCAGAACGAGATATACACAAAAACTGACGTGTTGTGAAATCTCACAAAAAGAACAATATGTAGCTATTGGCTTTGAAAACGGAGATATTTCCGTAAGTACACGGTATAAATTTATCGTTTCTATAACTATGTTGAAACTATCAATAGAATTCATACCATCGTATACTTTCAGATTATTGATATATCAATACGAGAAGAAATACATAAACTATGTTTTCATACAACGGCTGTTACTCAACTATATTGGGCTCCTTCCATAATCGACGTCCCTGTTTTACTTTCCGTAAATTCAGATGAAGTAGTGTGGTGGAATATTGCGTTGACTATCCGCACGCATAAGCAACAAAAAAGGCTCAGAAGCAAAATTAAGCATAGTATTAGTTCTCCTGCTGTCTGTCAAAGTGCAAATGTTGGCTTACATATGTCTACTAGCTGCAGTGTAGACTCAAATATGTACAGTATGCAACCTCAAGCGGAGGATAATACTACCATGAATGGTGTCCATAAACTAAGTAAGTACTGGAAATTTATCGAAGGTAAAAATCCACAACAGCCAGCATTATTAGCTGTTGTCGAATTACCTTCGAATTTTCTTGCAAAAATATGCATATCTACCGATTTCACAAAGTTTGTTACAGTTGATATATATGGATCCATTAGCACGTTCACATTATGTGGATATAATTAACCATGACTACTGTAATTAAAGATTCCTATAATGAATATTTTAAAGTTTGTTATTGTAAAGGTGCAATAACTGTAAACATTATCAAAAATATGAAATGTTTTTTATACAATTTTTACTTGTGATTAATTAGAATAACAAGTTGATACTTGTAAATGGTAGATATGGTTATTATATCAAAGTGAAATATTTCATGAATAGGGAAGTACAATATAGATAATATTAGATAGGTTGATGGTTTATACCAATTAAGTTTTAAGATAAGTGAATTTGCATACAACTTATATTGACTGATGCTCAAGACTATGAGAAATACGTAAACTTATTTACAGTAATCCTATCTCTACTGCCACTTGCATTTACAAGAAAATTAATGGATCTCTTACTTTTACACATCTTTACATGTGTAAAAGAACAATCACAATTGCATTTTTGACTGCTTTTTTTTTATACTGTACTTTTAAAATCATAAGATTCTCTCGAACATTTTGCAAACCGTTCATCCTACACGTTTCAAAATATTTGTGCTATTGAATAATATTTCTCATTATGGCGCATCGCCAAATGAAATTCGCGCATTTTATTCTACTTAATGTTTATACGGAAGTTCTTTTTTTACTTACATCGAATAATCATACTTATATTACGATTTGTGTGTGTATACACTACAAATTTATTTCGTAAGTCTTATTGCAATATAAAATAAATATAATTGTAAATACCAAATGGATAAGATATATTTAAATCGTATAACGTTGAAATTTTATTTCATTTCGATTTAGTGCTATCCGATAAAAAAAATTCATACATAAGTATGATTATTAACATAGAAGAGATGTTTTCCTTCGGATAGGTAATATGTCTTCAACAAAAAAATTGTTTAAAAGTAGATTTTTCTTATTTGATGAAAAAAAAAATTATATATTTAGAGTAAATTAAAAAAAAATTTCAGTGAATTTTAAAATGTTTATTAATTGTTTATATCTGATAAATTGTGAAAAACGTTCATATCTTTAAATTTCGTTTGTTTTCAAATTATATAATATTTTCTATTTTTAATTTGAACTACGTGCCTTAAGTGTATGATACACATGTTTAAAGGGGAGTAAACACAAGTGTTCATAAATTGTACGGAATGTTTAATATATCTGTATATTCTAATTGTAAATTTACCTGCCAATTTATGACATTACTCCCTTCAGGATACATTTATATTACATATATATTTTATATGCTACATATAAAAACTCGAATAAATCCTAAAAATATTTGGCACGTACGTGCATAGTCGGATCGATCAAAATTTAGTATGGAATATATTTATTATTTCCACCGTAATCGAACAACTTTTTGATAAGTTATTTTTATACAGTATCCTTTATTTCAGTGCCTCGATTTTTTCAGCTTTACTGAACTATTCGATCTCATATTACTGTACTATTAGGTCATCTTATAAATTCGTGTCGATTTTTGCATCAATATTTTAAATATACTAAATTACAAGACATCCAGAAAATTTCTTATCGTTTCAGTAAAAGTTTTTTACTATTCAACGATCTTACGATCGATAGCATTTTCTTAAAACTGATCTCGAACAGCAGTGCATTTATCTCTTATTGCTGTGTCTAAAAAGGTAAACTATCGCGAATGCATTACACACGAAATTTTTGGTTGGCCTAATATTAGTTAATGTTCCAACAAGATAAGAATATCTAGTGTAAGAGAACAGTGGTATGTAACAGATGATGTATATGTACGCAATTATTTTATACAAATTATGTTATAGAATATTACATGTTTATTCGCATGTATTCTATGCGTGCAATCGACCGTGATCACGTATACATCGAAATGTTTATCAATATTGTGATATCGGAATACATACGACCATGTGTATTCCTTAAACGAAGTGCAGTTTACGGGAAATGCGAACAATAGTGACGCCCGTCAGCGGCGGCAACCATGTTTGTTCTGTAAACATAAAAAGTTTGCATTCTCTCGTCAAGCTCAATTTTTTATACCACTTATTGTATTACTTTCGAACCTATGTATTTTAGTTGATGCTACAAAAAGTGTATGTATTTTAACCCAAATAAAACTGTGTAAATACATCCTCGCTTTCTGTGTTCCCACGAGATCAACGGACCCGTCGCAGGAAGTACGTTTATGGACTATATCGCAATGTATAATAGCTACACGTGGCTAACGTATTAATAGGAGACGAAGAGACTGACGTATGTACGACTTGGCACTAAACGAAGTGTCCAATTTTATCCTCTAGGCCAATGTCGGTTTACGTATTCTAGCATGTATATCGATAGTATTATTATCAGTGAACTTAGATCGACTTCATTGGCATACCTGAAGAGTTCCTTGTATCGAAATGTTACGCGTCGATGGAATGACGCTTGAAAAAGAATCGCAAGGTGAAACGGGAATGTAAACTCATTTCACAAACTAGGAAAGGACAACTGGCTTTCAAAAAAGGACAAGTATGTCACGACGAACAGATACAAACGTTAATCTTCTAAAATAGTTAATTTTATTCCTCACCTATTATTCGATGAAAAATGTTGCTTATCCCCGCGCGCGCGTGTCGGTGTATCAATGACGAATAGCAAACATAGCGCGTCTACGGTTGAATCAAAGGCTGAGATAATTTATAAAACAGTGCTGTAATCGATAGTATCTTTACGTTGCGATTTTCAATTATAATCTTATCTACCTTCCCAGATCGCGATATATCGGATAGAACATCAGGAATGTAGCCGTATGAAAAATGTAATTTGGTGATAGCGGAGATAACATCGATACGATTTTATAAATATGTACATTTTATAGCGTCAGTAGGATTATCTTCTCACAGACACGTGGTTACATCGTTTACAATCAGCAGTCGTTGAACGCCATAAATAATTATGTAGTAATTAGTGGTGGATAATGGGTTGTGGTCCATGAATTCTTTATTTTGAAAGCTCTAAATTATACATGATAACAATTTCATAATTATACTGAATATTCTAACTTAAATATTATAACATATTCAAGTGTATTTCATGATATATAGTAGTTTTTTATCTCTTTTTTGAACTACACTAACTGAGCCAGTCCATTCATTCCCAATTTCGCTCAAAGTAATTGCCATGATTCTTTCAGGCACTTGTTAAGACAACATGCAAGTAATTAATTAAAAACAGAAAGTAAAAAAGGACTTCAAAACTTTCGAAAGGTATCGCTACGAATAAAATCAAGTAAATGAAGAAAGTCATAGGGGAAAAAGTACTAGAAAAGAACCCATGGGTCACCCTAGTGAATTACAATTATCCATCGACACCAATCGATGGAAAAGCGTCTGTTTAATGAGACCGGAATAATCTGACGTGGTGTGGAAATGTGGGGATGCGCACAGCAACAAATACGAGCTCAAGCGTGTACATATAGAAGCGTAGCGCTTTAGGTCCCGGAAATCAGAGCGGGGAAAGGAAAGGACGGACTACCCGTGCGGACAGCACGGCTACCAATCGTTGCACTTCGCGATATTCAGTCTCAGTGTGCGGATCGTTGTACCCGCTTGTCGTTTCCACGTTCACTCGTTTCCCCGGCAGATCTTCGAAACGTTCGACCTATCTTTTTTTTTTTTTACTTTTTTTTTCCAAATTTTGCTTCTCAATACGGCGTAACCAACGCGTGAACGCGTGAAAAAACAATGTCGGCTATATATAAGAAATCGGTTCAAACGATTGGCAAGTGCGTGCCCGAGAAGTTCCAGCCACTGTGGAATCACCCAGCTGGTTAGTAAGTTGTCACTGATTCGCTAGATTTATCGGACCACACCACGTGCCGGAATCATATGCGCTCGTACCACTGTACAACGTGCATTTAGACAGATTAGCATAAAAACCACTTCCCGCGACGTCGTACGAATTCCAGGCATCGACTATGTTGCCCTCGCTCGTGTTAGAACGTCGCGTTGTGTACGTAAATGAATGTCATCTCGTGACACGTTGCTCTATATCGTAGTAATGTCTGGTTCAAGGTCTCATAGAAGATATCCATGTTCTATCAATGGAACTCGATTTTTACCACAGGCTACGCAGCATTTTCGAAGTTAGAAATTTGCAATTATCGAGTGTAATCCGAGCGACTGACACGATTAAATATTTATATCGACCGATCGAAGCACAAAGGTTTATTTACAACTTCCGTGGCGATACGGGGAGGTTTTCGACTCGGGTTAAATTAACCTCGGTTATCACTGACGATGTTAATATATACGAATATAAAATGTGCGGAGAGATAAGAGTTAGAAATTATTTTTGAATAAATTAGAAGACGTACAGTGGCCACTGAGAATTATGTAAACCAAACTGTTCCGATTCAACGAATCTGAGCTTAATTTAATAATTTTATCGATTCCACCAAGCACTTGCCATTCGATTACGCGTACACGCTTCTTGCAAAATACACGTCGTTCCGAAATAGCATTCTAATCTTTGCGTGAATTCGAAACATTCGCGCAGCTCGTATCTCCGTCACGTTTTCGATACTGTCAAGAATATTATATATCGAGATTGTCAAAACGAGGAACGTAATAGCAGTGTCGACCTATTTTCCCCTTTCAGGTCCGCAGACTATATTCTTCTGGGCACCAGCTTTTAAATGGGTCAGTAATCATTTTGTCGTTTTAACGTCTTCCTGAATGTCATGTACTCGATATACATTTTCGCAATAACGACACTGTTCGGAATAATCACAGGAGCCGCGGCACGTTTCTTCGATAAGATTTATCCGTTCTATATAACCGGTGACTACAATAACCGAATCAATTTTATTCCAAGGTAGTCAAACGCGCGGTTCTCTGACGTCGCTGGCAAATAAACACGTTACAGAAATATTTCTCAACTATGAGGAGGCTGTATCCGCATGCAAATGGACCTGGTCCAAATGCGACATTGACACGTGCCGTGGCGGTTCTTGCGAAACAAACGACTAACGCCGTTATAACGATCACCTTTGATAATTCCGTAACGGTTTTTTTCCTTCCGTGACTGGACGCAAAAAATCAATATCACGTTGTTACGTTAAATCGATTTATGTTATCCTGCACGAAAATGTTCCGAATGAAAAATTAGGAAAGCTAGTCGGCAAAAGAATTTATATTTCATAGTTACTGGCCTTCTGCAAATATCACAAGTATTTTCGAGCTTCGTTCAGTTTTGTAACGAGAAACGCGATAATAAATACGAGTATGTAATCTAATCAAATCTATGAAATCTGTTCTTGTCTATTACAGTGTGTATTGTAAATTGAAAACTTGATATATATATAATTATTATTGGATAGAAAGTGATTTACAAGGTGTATTATATTAATAATTTCTTAATTTATCATGTATACTGTCGAGCTCATAATTATTCGTATTATATATATATAATACGAATAATTTTATATATATATATATATATATATATATATATATATATATATATATATATATATCGGTGTATTATATTAATAATTTCTTAATTTATGATGTACACAGTCGAACTCATAATTATTCGTACCCTCAATGTCCACTAAAGTAATTTAATCTAAGTATGTACATGTATATATTTATAATGGAAAAATTATAATAAGTATAAACAGACGTGCTCATCCACTTTACTCGATTAAACGACTTGTATTTACTATTACCCTTCCAGTTATGAAAATAAATGAAAATGAAAAATATTTCTTCTGTGAAATTAAAGAAGGAATCCGTTATCGTATCAATGCCCGTTTGAACAGTGGCTCGAACCATTTTGGATTCAATGAACGAATTTCCCAGCGGAAAATCATATGTGCGCGCGCGCATGCTTTAACAAGTTGTGGTCGATCTAGCTGAAAATAGGTCAATCTTAAAGTAAATACTCGCAATTTGACCCATATCGCTGGCCCTTTCATTTCTTCGTCACCTATCCAAGAATACAGTTTCCTATTGTCTACTGTAACCATTCACTGTTCGCCAATCTTTATCTCGTTGAAACGCACTTTGCAATTTACAGGGGCTTGTAATAGCTGGCCTCGGTGATCTGCAGAGGCCAGCAAATCAACTCTCCGTTAGCCAATCATCTGCCTTGGCCGTTACGGGTGTAATTTGGACTAGGTATTCCTTAGCAATTACGCCGAAAAACTGGAGCCTTTTTAGCGTAAACCTCTTCGTCGCAATAACATCTATCTACCAAGTTACTAGAGCATTAAAGTAAGTACATGCTTCACGAATAGAATATTTTAATAATTGCGCACGAATGTACAATCTAAATTGACGATATTACGAACCAACGCTTGCAATTATCACGTTACGACTTTTTCGATTTGAGTCGTCTTCAAAGCAACAAAATATTACAATTTAACAAGGTTGAATACGTAAAAGTATGCGACGAGTATTTTTTCTTGGATCGAATCCATAATGAAATGTATAATTAATTTATTATTAAAACAAAATTCTAAATTTTGTAGTATTTCTTATGTCTCACGTATCTAATTGATCTAATTTCGAAGCGTCGTTCACTTTTATCTACCCAAGACGAATTGCGTAGCGTTATGCTTCGCGTATTTCGCTAGTAATTAATTTCAGTGATAAAACTATTTTTGCGTCCCTCGTAATGATAAGAGCTCGACGTTACATAATGTAGAATTATTTATGAAGAAGGCCGCGGATCAAAATATTGAACACTCGAATCTCTACTGGTTCGCTTTGTGCACGATGAATTATTTATAACAAACGCGTTGGCGCGACGTGGGAATGCATTTCGAATTACGTTATTTCCTTTTAAATAACTTGCTCTGGACGATATCGGAATATTTAAAGACGCTTGGAATTACTGCGACAATTTCCAGCGACATTATCATCTCTATCGTCTCTAGATTAAACTGGGTCAAATAAAAGTTCAATAGTTTAGAAGGGGCCGTAAGACGGAATTATCGAAAATCTGTTATATACGTCTCAACGGTTTAAAACATAATCTTATAACAATTTGGCGCACATTGTGTTAAATTTAATCGTCGTAGTTTTCGTATTGGTTATATAGTGGGTGTAGAATGTATTCGTACACCGATCAATTTCCCAAAAAACTTTTCTGTGAAATTGTAGTTTCTTAACTTCTTTTTTTCTAATCAATGATATTTTACATATTCTCGGAAGTCTCTAAGATAGATATAGTCCAAACAACATTTTCTAGTTAATATAATTTGTGAAATTAACAAAAAAATGCGAAAAGTGGGTAAAAGTATAGAAGCAATAAGTATTTGTACGATTCTTATGACGAACCATTTACAATAGAGTTTGTAATGTAAACACATTAATTTATTGCTCCGTACGAATTAGAAAACATCAAATTTCCAGTAAAGTACTTTTAAAAATGGCTCTAATAGCGGAATTGAAGAAGATCCCACTTCGAATAACTAATAATTTAGTTGATTTAATGCTTAGAAGGGTTACAATAATTATATAATCAAAACGAAATCCCACGAAGGAAGTATCATATACTTGTAAATTAATGTAAATTTCTTTTTTTTTTTTTTTTTTTAATGAAGTTTTAAAAATTAAACAGTTGTCCGAATACTTGTTGCTTCAATATTTCTATCGATTAATTGTTTTTCTTTTTGTTAATTTCGTAACTTACATAAATAACTTTTTTTTGTAATCTACCTATTCTAGAGTTCCGAGAATATGTAGAATACCATTGTTTATAAAAAACAAGTTAATAAATTACAATTTTACATAGTTTGTTTGGAAATTGATCGGTGTACGAATACTTTCTACACTCACTGTACGTGTATCATTTTTACAGGTTTAATGTTAATAAACGATCGGTAATAAAATATGATTGATTAATGTGGACAGTATAATTTTTTCTTTTCAACAGTTTTTATTTGTTGGTTGAGCGTTACGCGTACATGAAAGCACGAAGGACATGAAAGAAAATATGGCTACTATCGGAGCTTTATTTACGGAGGGTGTTCGATGTGACGACCATTTATATCGCGACCGTTTCGTAATCGATGCATCGATGATTATTCCCCACGGTGCAATGTGACTTTGTTTTTTATATGACCCCGCAGAAAAAATGTTTTTCCATTTACATTTTACATGCGTTCATTCGCATGCACTGATCACGTTACCGCAAGCTTCTGTCATTACTATTACGTAAAACATGCAAATGAAGCTTCGTTTTACTAGACGAACGATATTTTCTTTGTACATCTGATAGGAAATGTATCGTACTAAACTGTGGCAATTGAATTCGCTACAATGTACATTGAAATTGTTTTGTAAAAGATAGAAAATGGTTCTGTCTCCGTGAAAAAATACTGCATATTAATAATTATTTAATAATAATTTTTATTTTTAAGGTATCAACGTGAACACCCAGCGGAAGCAGCAATATCGATGGAGAGGAAATAGTGAATATATTCGAGTAATACACATTCCTAGGGATAAAAATACTTAATATAGATAATTAGAATATTAGGACAAGCTTGCAGGGCGAGCGACTTTCAACCATTGCGTAATGTTTAATAAAAAAGAATTCACGCTTAAATGAGAACAACACAAATTCATAGTATTTATTGGACATCAACTCTCAGTGGTTTTGAAAGTTCCAAGTAGTGAAAATTGTAAATATTTAAATTCAAGTACACGTACACATCGCCATACAACAAAATACATCGAATGTTAAAACAATCATCAATACACTAAAAACAAGTAATTAAAAAAAAAAAAATAAGCAATCATGAAAATTCTAAAAGCAAGCAATCACAAAAACCCTATAAACCAGCAATAACATAAATACAAAAAAATAAGCAATTGTAAATCAGGAATATAGAAAATATGAATGTAATAGTTAGTAAAAATTCTCACACCAAAACTCAGGAAACTGAAGACACCACAGAACTCTAGAACACCGATACTCAGAAAACCTGAAACACCATAAATAGTTCATTGACACTCAGGAATCATGAAACACCAACAGTAGCACTCTAATATATAAGAAGCTTTGACACACACAATTTGGAAATATGATGCATCAAAATCAAAACCTTATCATTAAGGAAACTGCAATCTCTAAAACTAGCAAAATGTTCGTGCCAAACTGTGATATCGAACGTAAGGTGCTATTCGTACCTTTATTCCACCTAGCAATGTATAAATTCTAAATCCATTAGCAATGTATAAATTCTAAATAGAATAAGTACAAATATCGACAAAATATATAGTATGACTCCAAAAATTCAGTACAACATCTAATGCCATATATATATTATAAACCAAGACACCAATGATAGTACACCAGTCTGTAGGTATAACATATTAGACTTAGGTACATTTGTTCATGTACAAATCTACCTCGAAGTAATAACTTACACTGCTCGTTGTAACGATTCGCAACACTGATGCTGAAGAAGTCGAAGAAGTGGGAAATGTACAAATCGCATACTGAGTTCGATAATGTTATAACTGCCTTGTATAGATTTAATAAAGTAATATATTTTTCTATAAAGTGGGTAAAATAATATTATTACCTTTGCGCTCACTTTTATTCCTGTAAAACTATTTGAAGTCTCGTGTCGTATAAAATCAAATTAAAGTCAACATATATATATTTTTTAGAAACGCAGCGCCATCTAGCGGTGAAGGGTCCGAACTAATTTCGGAGTATCGTCAGCGCCTCTATCGGGAAAACGCCCAAGTTTGTCCTCAATTAGTTCCTTTTTATCTCGTTAGATGGAGCCATTATGGAAATTTTAAAAGTGCATGTGGCTCCATCTACCATGGAACGGCTAAGTTTGTAGCAAAAAATAGTTCTCCCAGTGGCTGCTAGATGGCGACTGATTTAATTAGTGGCGTCATCGGTGGTAAAACGTCCAAGTTTGTAGTGAAAATGGTTCCCACTATTGTTGCCAGATGGCGCGACTAAGTAAAAAGGTTGATAACTATTGCTGGATTAAATAATTGTTCATAAAAATTATTAATTATTAATTATTATTACATAGCAACACTATATTGCAGTGTTATAAAGGAAAAAATCGTATTGATTATGCATTTATGAAAAATAAAGTATAATTGATTAGGAGGTATTCGTGGTTCCATCTTACGGAAATGGTGAGAACTATTTTTTTCTACAAACTTGAGCGTTTTCTCACGGATGGCGCCACTAATACAATTATTTTATTTTTATTTTTAAAGTGCGTAGATATCCTCTACATTTCACTGTCTCACATTGATAATCACAAAATAAGCGTTTCCTTATAACTAGTTTACAAAATATTATATGTTAGGAATTACATGTTATTTGTAACTAAACCTACTTATACTTTCCTTATTCCAGAGGTATGTATATTAAACTTTCGATCTATATTTGTGAGCACCGTTTGAATATATATACTTATTGTAGTTTATCACATTATTTGTACTAGGTTTTCCTAGCTTGACGCACCAATCTCTTTTAATATTTGTAGATAGGCTAAGGATTTGCTACCATTTGACTTAACTTTCTTTTATTCGCCTTGGTTCAGTCTTTTTATTTAATACTTCTGTGTGTTCTTATACATATATTTCAGACTTTTGGACTTCTGTTACTATTATAATATAC
The DNA here is from genome assembly GCF_026283585.1 of Hylaeus volcanicus. Taxonomy (NCBI): domain Eukaryota; kingdom Metazoa; phylum Arthropoda; class Insecta; order Hymenoptera; family Colletidae; genus Hylaeus; species Hylaeus volcanicus. Next base: position 23,096,528 of record NC_071978.1, on the reverse strand, counting down.
AAAAATATAAATATTTAACAAAAATACAATATGAATACAATAAAATAAAATAAAAGTATCTTAATTTATTGTTAGTTTCCTAACGTACTTTTTTTTTTTAACAGCCTTTTGATTATCTCTATAGTATCTCTCTTTGCTTACGTATCTAAATCTAACTAATAACGTTTAACTTTGTACCATTCGTTTCTTCCTACTTTGGAACTTCTCCATGACCTATTAATACCCTGCACATAAATCCCGGTTATTTAGTTTCAAGTGCTATTTTGGCATTTTTCTTATTACTCTATTCTTTTATTAATAGACTTGAAAAACTTAACTATGGTCTTCATGATTTTGATTTTATTGAGTTTTATTAGCTCTATCGCCGATTTTCCTACTAATTCTATTTCCTTTTCCAGTTTCTCCCATATTAAGCTTCTCTCTTGATTGTACAAGCCGCAATCAAATATTACATGGTCGATGTCTTCGTCCGCTTGGTTGCAATCGCACTTGCCACACAGCTTATAAGCCTATACTAATACAAAAATTAACTCAGGTTCTGGGTGCACCAAATATTTGTATAATCTATTTTATTACGTCCAATACTGCACATTGCAACAGAATAATCTAATCCTTCCACGAATTATGTTGTTACGTTTCCATAAAGCTTGCCTTCTGATTGGTCGAACAGCTGCAGGGACATCAGTAAAAATGGCTCGAGACGAAGAACGATCGCGCTAGTAGCCCTCTGGCGTCTGGTTTAGTAGGCGTTGTCACGGCGCAGCACGACACGCGCCATCGAACGTAGCAACCGCGCAGTTCATGGTTGCGCGGTTATCAAAAACGAACTGGCTTTGCCGTCATTCCGATCCCGTAAGGGTATCAGTAACGTTCCTGCTGCCGTAGAAGATCGGAAGAGGAAGACCGAGACATAGTCTACCACGCACATTCGAGTGTCGAAGCTTTTGACGCATCGTTGAAAATGTTCACCGGACTTACGAATCAGATGTCGACGTGGATGGGCAAGAAGGCCGAGGACGGTACCACGGAAATGCCGGCGGAGAAAAAAGTTACATCGCCCGAGGGAGTCGAGGGAGAAGTCGATGGGGAAAGGAAAGATAGGTGAGTACCACAGTGTTAACCTATACGGATCTTAATAGAACATCGAACACCCTAACTCGTTTGACGCAAGCTTTTTAAAACGAAAGGTTTCAACTTTTCCTATTCCGGGATATTCTTGTCCACGATACTGGCACTCTCTTTTTCGCTTGCACGTAACCATCGAACGTATGTATGCACGTATTGCGTTTCAATGGTGATGTTTCTCGCCTGTCAAACGGGAGCGGGTGTTTCAACCGGAGATTCACGGTTCATGGTCAATCGATGCACGGTTGCTCGATCTTTTTGCGCATACGTGCGTCGCGTTGAAACTTTTGGTACAATCGTCTCTGCATTTTTGAGATTAGATCGATAACTGGCCCGCTACTTACGTAAAGTACTACTCATGCGACAATGTTACAATGTCCCAGTGACTCCGAATGAGGTTAACGTAGACTCGAAACAGTTGTTACATAGAATCTTCTTTCGCTGTTCTTACGCGATTGGTAGTGATCGATGCAGTCTGCAAGGATTGTCTGGAACTGTCAAAATGGTTCTGTCTGATACGTGTATCGACAGTGGGCGCATTCGGAAGGGTTAACGATTTGTCGAGACTATTAATATTTCAGGATACACGTACTCTCAATGTATCTCGAATGTATCGTTTTAAAATTAATAGTTGAACTCCAACTTCCTGGGATGTTACATCATGTAATCTATAGGTGCGATGTATTCGTCCGCATTTCCGTTTTCGCGTTTAATTTTTTTTCGTAATAGGCGATTCGTGTTTTCTCCTCGAAGACGGCGAACGCGAATCAGTTTATACATGATATCAGTTAACTTTGTGTACGAAATACGACATTTACAGGGCCATACCCTGAATGTTACGTCACGTACCGCGAGTATTGGAAAGGAATCGTAGGAATCGAGGTTCTAATTACGATAAATAGAATCCGCTTCGGTAGCTTCTGCAGTACACGATATTCAGCACGGCTTATCCTTTTGTTGACGGCAAATGACTTTGTCGCCATTACGGTCGTTCTCGTCGACGCAAAATCGTCGATTTTCGTGTCCGTGGTTCACAGTGTCAATTTTTTGATCTGCGTAAAATCGGCTCAATTTTCAAATCTTCGAGTTGCTACGTCTATCGAAGATTATGGGTAATTCAACGAATATTTATTTGCTGTATCGAACCAAATTATCGAAACAGAAGCACGGACAAAAATTTTCTTCCCTTTCCAATGCTACCTCGAGTTTTTAATTTCGAATATTGAAACTGAAATGAAACGTTTATTTCAACTTGCTTTCGTTAGGAGACCAATTGTTTACTATCAATTAAAGGCGATAGAGTTTAATTGCATCTGTAAAACTCATTTTCATTTTAAAGGGGATGTACCACGAAACAAAATTACTCGAAATTAAAAAATTTTTAGCAATCAACGCAGCATGAAAACTATACTTTGAAAACAAATTTAATTCGATGCGAAAAATGTTACAAAGCGTGTCCTTTTAGGTAACATAAAAATGGTCCAAGGCTTTTGTTAAATATAATTAAGTCGATTTTATTCAAAGGTTCGTCGTATAAAATGCGTAATAAAACCAGCGTGGAGATGCAATTTCGGCACAAAGCTTCTCGATCAATCATGTATCAAGGAGAAAATTAATAGGACAAATATGTGTTCATACTGATAACATCCGTCTTTCATCAAATATTTTATTAAATGGTTAGTTTCTGGACAGGGTAGAGGCAAAGATTCGAAAAATAGATGAGTAATAAAATCAAGTAATATACTCTAGCCAAGAAAAACATTAGTCTTTGATTTCTAATTCGAGAAAAATAAGATCGTACACTTTTATTTTCTTGTTGTTCATACTGATAACATCCGTCTTTCGTTAAATATTTTATTAAATGGTTAGTTTCTGGACAGGGTAGAGGCAAAGATTCGAAAAATAGATGAGTAATAAAATCAAGTAATAGAGTCTAGTCAAGAAAAAACATTAGTCTTTGATTTCTAATTCGAGAAAAATGAGATCTTAGTAATTTTGTTCAAGAAAATAAAAGTGTCTATTATTTTCTTTATTTATTTATTTTTATATTATATATTATATTATATTATATATAGATATTTATAAATTTATTTATAGTGCAAAACCAGAGGTACTAATTCGATAATTGAAACGTCCTATTCGAGGCATTTAATTTATTAATTATTCTTGGAGATGTGTTTTAAAAAGACATACGATTTATCACGAAATAGTCAGACACTTTTATTTTCTTGAACAAAATTACTGACTATTTCGTGATAAATCGTATGTCTTTTTAAAACACATCTCCAAGAATAATTAATAAATTAAATGCCTCGAATAGGACGTTTCAATTATCGAATTAGTACCTCTGGTTTTGCACTATAAATAAATTTATAAATGTCTGAAGGTAGTTACGAAACAGACTCCATTCGTAAAATAATTAATAGCCAGCTCAGGCCTACGAAATCATCTTCCAATTATCCACGAACGTCATGTTTCCGCTTTTAGCACGACGAGTAAAGTAATTTCACAATGAAAATAAATAAAAGAGAGTACTCTTCGGAGTAATTAGCTTCGGGTGCCCCGATAAATCTGGATCCGCCACTGCGCGAGAGGTCGGAGCATTTTAAAGAGTTGCGGCTTCGCCCCGTTAATTTAATTCCCTTTATTCGGGTTCATTGGAGTATTCTGATTCGCACGGAGGCTGCAGCGACACTGGTCCAGTGGCGTCTGCCTTTCGTGCCAGATATGTATGTTATCGAGCTGGCTTTTAATTCGCGCTCGCCTCATCTGTTACAAAGGGCGAACGTAGAGTTGGAAACCCGGAGGGGAAGAAGGAAAGACTGTATTACCCCCTGCCTCGTTGTTGAAACAGCCCCGCGAACACGCCAAAGGTCGTGCATAATTCAGTATTCTTCGGGGTCAATTGCTCGGGTTGATTTCATTCCGTGGATCTCCGGGATAAACATTTCAGCACGCATCGAGAATCGAGTGAACGTCGATTTCCGTCCAGGGTGGTATTTGCTCGCGAAACATTTTTTCGCGATATCCACGGACCAGGTGTGCCTGATGGAAATTCTAATTTTCAATCCAATTACGCGAACCTTCGTTACGCGATTGTTCTGGCACATAATTGGGACCTGTAGGACCAAATTAACTCTTCGCAAGTCAATTTGCATTTACAGGTTTAGCTTCCTATTTGCGGTACGCAAAAATATCGAGAGATCGCACGTGTTTTATCGAACATTTTTAACAGCACTATCGAAATTACTTTGCACCGTAGAAATAGGTTTCTTTGTACTTGGTAGTTGTTCATCGTTCGTCTACAATTTTTATCGTATTGGGTTGTCTGGAAAGTCCATGCCGATTTTTAATAGGCGGTACAGATCTGAATATATCGGAATGGTTGAAAACAAATAACATGCGTACATCCCCTTAAAAGGTGGAAAAATTGTGGAACAGAATGATACATGTATAATTCAATAAATATATATCAAAATTCAAACGTGTCTTTAAATGTTTCTTAAAAATTGCCACGAACCTTCCGGACAATCCAATACATGCAATTTTAAGTTTTTTTGAATTGTATGATCTTTGTCGAGTTAGAGTGCGTTCTTATGGAATATAAAAATGATTGGAGTTAGTCTTACAGCTCGATGAATGATGTTCAAAGGAAACGTACAGTAAAATATGTATGTATAACTACGGTAAAATAGATTGTTCGAAATTGTTGCGTATTAAGAATGTGGATCGTGTCGAGGACAGGAATGGGGTTGAACGAATGTCTTCTTGTTAGTTCGGATAGTGGAGGTTCTAGAGTAGAAAAGAAAAAGTAGAACGACTTAGGGATCGAACGGCGACATGGTCGCTGCCGAGGGACTCGTGCAGCGTACGAAAAGAATGCCGAAAACAGTTGGAACCGATATTCCCAGGAACGGGGTGGGTAGTAATCTTTTATATAGGTCGCAATCGATACCACAGCGAGCTGCCCTCGCGCCAAACTGTTAAGTTTCGTATAATAGTAATGAAAACTCGCTGCTTCCCAACACCTCTCGTATTCGCAGAAATTTCGCGCACGGACTTCCCCTTTACTCGATTTAATCGGTTGCATTTTCCAAAGAAAGAGCAAAACAATTGATCCAACATTGAATCGTACGAATGAGTACATTCTACAGATTTAATCGCAAAATAAAATTAACTGGAACGCAGAGAGGGCAAAGAATTTAAACGAGGAGTTCCGTTCTTACGAGTAGGTAAATGTAGTTCAATTTCATCGTTCCTTCGTTTGCCATATATTTCCAATGAAAAATGTAGCTCGTTATTTAGAGATCTTTCATCGTCTATTTTCGTTCACACTAGTCAAACTTGTATTGATTCGTTGAGCTCTATTACCAGTGACAGATTTTCAATCACCTTTCTTAGATGCATAGAAGCTTCAATCTGGACAAAATTTATCTCAGTTATTTTATACATAAAGATACAGATGTACCTATACTAAATTTGTAATAGACGTTATATAATCATTTGAGATATAAATATGAAGAATAGTATTCCACACGGATGAAACCATGGGTCCTACCTAGTATATTAGGTCGTCCTAAAAGTTCGTGCCATTTATACTTCTATTTCTCAAATTAATATGTGAAACATACTCTCAAGTGTCACAAGAAAAGACAATCTGTCTCATTTCGCAATAGTTTCTCACTTCTCTCACATAGTCATTATACCGTTACTAGAAAATTTCTGCGGTTTTTTTTACTAAATTTCGATACAATTTCGATCATCAGCACGAACTTATGGGACGACCTAATAATATTTATTACTCTTTCTTGCGTTTTAACCCCTTGCTTTGGAGCCATCTATAGAACCTATAAATATTACAATACCAGTACAATTTAGTAACTTCCATCGTAACATTTGCGAGTTCAAAATGTTATCCGTATCAACCCGCAATTCAAAAGGCAAAAATAGTAATGAATATTGGCTCTAAGGCCAAAGATTCGTCACAGTTTGCGTATTTTCGGCTTAGCATTCGTTCGTCCGCTCCCACGGGGAGCGGTTTAGGGAACGCGCACTGTATTTTTGAGTATTTAACGAGCTACAGGGATTAGCGCCCATAGCCGTTTGTTGATCCCGCTCGGAGCAAGTTATTGACAAACGGCGTTGCGTGCACAACGTAATCGCGTGGTGTATAATGCAAAATGATTGTCCGCGTTCGGTGCGTACCAGATACCCGTTATTATCGAGGTATTATTGTTACCTATTATCGCCGCATCCGTATAGGCTCATTTCTCGGCGACCTCGGTTTCGCAAGCTACGAAGAAACAAAAGCAAGTGTTGCAAGCTCGACGAATTTTTCGCGGCACGAGCCGGCGGGGGTTGGGGGTTCACGTTTAATGGGGCACGGTTATGACCCCGGTAATGCCATTTACAAAGCCGTGCTACTCTTAAATGAGTTATAGTTTGCGACAATGTTTCGTTGGCGCACCGCACGGTTACGTTGACCTGTTTTCGTTCGTAACATATTTATAGGGAATAGGCGGAAATCGGATCACTACCGGAGAATCCCCTATGGCCTATTTTCTCTCGACTTTAGCGATAGGGAGCAATGAAACGGAACAAACACCGGGTAGGGTTGAAACGTACAGGGTATCCTGCGCGGGTGTTCGAACGCAATAATATTTTATTTGTACAAAATTGATCTTTATTGAAATTAAACATCGTACCCGGTTCAATAGCCATCGTTGAAAACAAGTTTTTATCTGGCGAGGAGCAACGAACCGGGAACAAACAATGGAGGGTTGAAACGTACGTTTACCCCTCGTGGGTATTCGAACAATGACGCTTCGTGATAATATTTATTTAATTCATCGCGATCTTTATTGAAATTAAACATCGTATCCGGTTCAATAACCATCGTTGAAAACAAGTTTTTATCTGGGGTGGAGCAACGAACCGGGAACAAACAATGGAGGGTTGAAACGTACGTTTACCCCTCGTGGGTATTCGAACAATGACGCTTCGTGATAATATTTATTTAATTCATCGCGAGCTTTGTTTAAATTGAATATTATATTATGTCTTATCGTCACCTTGATTAGTGTTTCATATTTTACAAGGGAAATGTTCCTTTTATGAATTAAAACTTGAATGTGTTTCGGTTGTAAACAGAGTTAAGAACACAACCGAGACGCTAAACGAGTTTTCATTCGTTGAGAAATAGCGAATCGTACTTTCATTTCGATTACTTAATTATTCTTTGAGTTAATGCTATTAACCTCGAGAGGTGGACGCACTTTGTGGTATTTTCGTTCTGCGGAAATATAAAATAGAGCGAGGTCTATTCGAAGTGCATTAAGTTTATTAGTTTATAATTGGGTCATGACGATTCCTATTAACGCGAATCGAGGAACCTGAAAGTACCATTCATGGTTTCGTTCGGTAACATGTATAATTCAAATCAATCTAGTAATATCGTTACTACGTACGCAATTTGTTTGACCAATCAACTATGAAATTATGTCGTTCCTAAATTAATCCTTCTCTATTTACGTGGTATTCACAAACAGTATGTCCAATAGATAAAGTATGTTTTTCTCTGTTACGTAATTTCTACTTTTTTAAGTTTAAGCACGTTCTATAAATAGAATACCAGCACCAGTTGCAACTGTATACAAGTAGCAGAAGTACATATTTTCCGGCAATATAGTTGAGAATATGATAGTGGACGCAGATAGTACATGATATTTTTCAGAGCATGATGGCAGAGTATATTGCAAGCTTTTGCAAACATACTCTTTTGTTAAAAATTCATAGTAACATAGGAGAATAGCAGATTTAGTAGCTAGTGCCTAGGAATGTTCCAAATGTTCGTTTTTATTATAATATAAAAAGTATCACAAAAATGTTACAGTGCACTTTAGCTAGCCTTCAATTGTAAATTAAATTAGTTGTTTCAGTAGTCCGATACAAAAACGAATTGTCCCTAGTATTAGAAAGAAGTAATTTCATTAACGACTACCTCGAGAAACAAGAACAAAATAATCAATTCATGCATTCCATAATAATAAATTCTACAAAATTTGATATCAGCAAATAAATTTGTCCTAGATGTCCTTTAATTAAAACACTATCCACAGTACACACCGCATTAATATTCTTGTTTCTCGACCACGCCATCCAGAATAAATTTCTTCACTCATTCCTTCAGCACCGAAAGCAAGAACCCCTCGTAACGTGCCGTTTCTTTTTCGCTGTAAACGGTGCACGCTCGAAAGCAAAACATATTTTTTCAAATCACCCTGCGTTCCCTGCAAGCGTAGAGTTCTTTGTAGGCTATTATCGCGCAACCTTTTTTCCTCCCCTTCCTCTCGCACGAGCATTAGAAACGCATTTTTATCGTCGTTACCCGCGTCAATTAATTAACGTGCCGCGTCCACGTAGATTGAAAACATGTTTTCTGTGTTCAACAGCCCAACCAAAGGCGGCAGCAGCAAGCTGGAAATGCTGGCTGGCGTGAAGACTCAGATGACGGGTTGGTTTAGCGGTGGAATACCGGGATTGAGCCGTGCTCACGGTGGCGAAGGCGAAGTTCAAGCACCGGGAGGAATGAACGAGACCCAGGTAGCACCAAACTCTCAGGCTACCGCGGAACAGGCTAAAGATGATGACGCCAGCAGGTAAAAAGATACTTTTCGATGTGAGCGTATACTCGCTGGAAGAAATAACGTGGTTGGTGGAAAAGATTAGAGGGCGAAGACGATACCACCCTCGAATGTTTGGGAGTCTTAATCGAGACATTATCTATTTTATGTTTTGATTTTGTTTCAGAGTCATTTTCGGGACCTACAAATGGTACATGCGTAGATGTCTATATTTTTCAAGAATAGGGTTTTTCATAGCTCAATATTTATACTCGTTCAATTTGATACAGACGACGTACGTTTCCATAGCTTTTCAATGTAATAAACTTGAACATAAACGAGCTAAAAATCTCAAATATAAATTGTGTCTATTTTCGGTCATAGTTTCTTGCTCGAAATATTAATTTACTAATCTCAGTAACATCTGGGAGTCCTGAACGTGACTCCAAATAAAAATGCTCGACACGCAAAATGAATAACGGTCGATTTGTTTAATTTGTCTATGAATATTTGGAATAATGAAATCCGAGGTACTAGGAACGAATTCTCCATATTTATTTTAACAACGGTTCGTTAACCCTGGCGCCACCATGATGCAGTGGGAAAAAGTTTTATCTTCGGGCACAGTTTGATATTGAAAGTAAACAGTTCGAATATTTACACGGATACGAATCGTCCATCGTTGGAATGAAAAAACCCGGATCGATATAGCGGCTCTTTTTTATGGAGCATTAATACGAACGCAGCCGGGAGCTTTTTTAAATGCCACGGTACTACCAGTGCCAGGTGAAAACTTTCATCCTATTCGTTCCCACTGTAGTTATACGTGAAGGGATGAAAACCGTTGTGGTGTAAGTCATCGTTTACGATATATTTTTTTTTTTTTTTTAGAAATCTTTTTCTTTCACATTTGCATGTGTTGATCGCGCCTGCGCGCGCAAATCAACGTTCGAAGAATTGTACCACCACGGTTTTACTCGCAAAGAAATTTGCAAGAGTAATTCTTAAACATTTAAAAAATGTCAAAGTGTTTGCACTTTGATCGCCTAGTATCGAAATACGAGTTCCGAGCTTGGAGATGTAATGGTTCTGTAATTCATATTTAATGGTTCGCCTCTCGAGGATGTATCGTCTCACCTACCACTATTAGGGTACCTCGAGTACGTCACCGTATTCCTTCCACCAAGTATATGGTTTTTTATGTCGAAACTGCTTAACCCCACGTGGCCACCACTTGCCCGGCCGACGTCATTTTTCATCCCATTTTATTCGACCCCTATCGCTCCTATATGTATACTTTTAAAAAATTCGATGTACACGGGGGAAACTGATGCACGACGCGCGAAATTCTGCTGCAAAATTTCGACAGAAATGTAAATATCCCGCGTTAAATATTTAGTCGGCATTAACGCGCCTATGGCTCGTGGAAATATTCCGCGTTTTCAATTTCACTAGTTACTCTCGGATCGCAGGCAGGAATTTCACTTTTTATAACATAAACGAAATTGTATGGCACGCACATATTTATTGATTTTTCAATTCGACGTAGATTCAGTGTAAAGCACGAAGGTTTCGGAATATCCTGGACGATTTCGACACCGTTTATTTTCGACCTTTCGACCTAAATTTCAGTCCACGCTACAGTGCATCTGAATTCAAAATTAGAGTAAATTGTGATAGAGATTGGTATAAATGAACCATACAGTCTTGTCTTTTTCTTATTGTATCTGTTATATTTTTTTTTATAGAAAGTATTGTTGGAAACGTCGACATAGAGGTGTCAGAAGTTGTCTTAAATATTCCCCAACGCCTTTGCATATTTTGTCCAAAGAAAGAGTTTAAACGAAGGGCTCGATAGTTAGCCGATAAAAATGATAAAAGATGCATTACTTAGCAGGCGGGTTGGCTAATTGACGCAGCCATCGATGCATACAGGGAACGCCGAACGAATTAGCGTCAATGGGGGTAGTTGGGTAGAATCAGGCCACTGTAATATCTCCTAGAGGCTTGATGTCGCAAAAAGGCTATTAACAAAAGATAAATAGTTTCAAGGGTGAAACACGAGGGTAGCGAAAATTCTATTTCAAAGTCATTTCTTCTCGAAATCTGTCAACGCTAGAATCAGGCCACGGCAATACCTTTTATCGGCTTATTCCCACCAAAGGAGATATTGGCCAAAGACAAATATTCGCAACGAGCGAACTATCGAGAACGAAACATTCTATTTCGAGAAAGTACATCTCAAAATTATTTCGCCCGTGAACGCTAGAGCATTCTCTTCGAGAATAATTGAAATCTTTTTCGCGACGGACGTTAGACGATCTCGGGCATAATACGTTAACGTTCCCCTCTCGAACTGTCTAGATATTGCAGTTTGTCCTTCGACCTGAACTTTATTTATTATTCACCGTTTAGTGTCAGTTTGCTCCGTTTGAGATATCGCAGAAGTCGATGTTGCATAACGTGTCGGTGTCGCTGATTAATTTTTCTTTTTACCTCGATATTAATTTCACGATAAATGTTGGAAATAGTGGCCATCCCAAACAATAAATATCTTAACCCTCTGTTGCGTTGCATATTTAATCTTTCGTGAATTTCTGATAGCTCGATCTATCCTCAAAGTATCGATTCATTCGTACAAACAACCAAGAAATACCAAGTAATTTCTTCGAACGATGAAATGAAAATTCATGCAACAGAAGATTAAAAAAAAAAATATACATGTTCCATCTCTGATAACATTCAAAGTGGTTCCAACGCATGCTTTAATGAAACTTTTTCGTTCTCGAGGACCTCACTTTATTATGTACCTTGTTACCCCGAAAGAAGCGTAATAAATTGAGAGTCTTGAGCATCTGTCTAGACCAGATTTTCAGTCGTTTCAACTGTCAATCGTTCCAGGCTGATTTCCAGGAATCCTAGGACAGTACACAGCAGGGAAAACAGAGACTAGCACGTATCTTCTAATCATATACAAACACGATCACCTCTAGCAATAGAAAACTTAGCTGAAATCGATAGAAGAAATTACTAATCTTAAGAGCGCATGTTATTCTTTATAGCAGAGCATACTAAGCCACAGTAGAACACGTTCAGTTGAGCAAGAACATAGAAGTTAGGCACTAGCAAAATTCTCATTCATACGACACATACACGCGCCAGTGTATATCGTATCGCAGTTGCTATACTTAGTTGTGTTGCAAAGATTCATACTTAGGTATACAACGACGACGCATCCTACTTCTATTCACGCACACCGTGCACCTCTTCTTCACTCTCATTCGTACCATACAGTGCACCTACTCTTGCGATATCAATTTTGTCGTAAGAGCAACGGATATGTATGGTAACATTTTTTACTGATTATACTTATACGGCTTGTCGATGCTTTTCAAATATTGTATACTTTGTTAACCTATAAGGTTGCTTGTGTAGGCGATTCTCTGTGTACATGGGACAGTACAAATTGCGTAGTAAAGTAGTCCTCCACCATTGCCTTCTTCCAGTGCTACTGGAGGCGCAGACAGCGGACCTGGAAGCCTGGAAGGTTCTCCAACTGATGACAAAAATGGGCCGCAGCCGTTCGGCGCTGGTGAGTTTTTAAATTTTGTTACTAAGGTTAACAGTTGAGAGTACCAGTGGTAACGTGGTATTTGAGATAGAAAAGAAGGAGTAAAAGAATGTTAGACTTTCTATTACGTCCCTTTCTCTTCAAGTGCAATAGCACTGTTTTATATGTTTCGTCCGAGTTTCTCCACGCGTTTAAAATATAAAATATGTATATTCATAGGGAGACCTAAAGAACCTGGTCAAAAAGATTCCAAAATGCGACAATCCATGATGCATACAACTATGTCACTTGTAGATTTAAATACTGTATAGAGCATGTCTAGAAAATTCGTTTTCTAATAATTGAAAAATTTCTAGAGCTAAAGAACTTGCTAAAGAAGACTCTAAAATATTGAATTCCATGATACGACTATTCCACTCGTAGATTTAAATTTTACGATACATAAAGCTTGCCTAGAAACTTTGTCTCCTAATAATTGAAAAATTTCGAATCCCTCCAAATCATTCCCTTGCCTCGCTCTGTAAAACCTTAGAACACATTGTACACCCTGGAGAATTAATGTACAAAGAGATCGCACGATTTCGTTCGAAAATATGGTCCAGTCGCACTCGGTGAAAATATGACGTTATGGAAAGTTAAACATTCTTGAACAGTCCGGCTCGTTCCTTCGCCTTTTCCTTCCATTGCGAGGGGTAAGAGAGATACGGTTGAACTCACCCCGCATAACGTGTGACACAGTCGCGCACGAGCCTCGAAAGGTGAAACGCGGATACCTGAGCCATTGAGACGTAAATTATTCCTAACGGCTACTTGGCCTTACACGTTTACCTTTCTTGCCCGACTTAATCATTTTAACCCGCCGAGTGCTCGAAAACTGCGAAAGAAACTTTTAATTAGATCCAAGTTCGCGTGGATAGACTACGGCGAACGTCGAGGGACCGAGCCGCGCGTTACCACTGACACTCTTTTACGAGGTGCTAGACAGCTCGTCAACCTCTTCCTTTTTTTATGTAAGAAAAACAACGTAAAACGCCCCGGAAGAACGATCCCCTCGGTGGTCGATGAAAACAAGCTCGAGGGGGAGAACGCTGAGAGGACAAAAGAACGAATGTTATCGCGACGCTTGGAAATCCGCTTATAAACGCGACCATTAGAGCCCGTTTCGAGGTTCGCAGCGTAAATTATCGGGAAACTTGGACGCAGAGACGCGTAGGTGCTTGTTTGTTTTAAATTAATGCTCGAGCTCTCTCCGTTTTCACGGTTATTCAGTCGCTCGAGATTCGAAATCTGCGTTCATAAGCGGATCAGTCCGAATCTGGCCCGGAGACTTCGACGTGTGCTATATCCGACCCGTTTATCCCGCGAAAATGATTCATTTTTCACGGTCTCGGGCCCGCGTATTGCAATCTTAACGAGAATCGCTCGCGCAGAGAAAAGCCGTCGCGCGTTTCCATCCAGACCGTTTGTGTGCGCAGCGCTTACCAGCCTGTAACCCGTTCCTCCGTACAATAGGGATTTGATTTTCAACCGATGGACGTATTTCAGCGCGAAAATGTGCAGCAACTATGCGACGACGTGAAATATTCAACGTCAACCAACCTCGCGCGGTCTCGCTCTCCGTCTCTTGCCACGGTGAACTTGTCTGATTAATGATGCAGCCCGCAATCGATAAAGTTTAACGATCTCTGATACCCTGCGACGACATCGATGCACGGGAACTATTAAATTAACTTTTGCGTAGATTTTTTCCCCGAGTTCCGAGAGCTTCCACTTTTTCCTTTTCTCGGGTTGCGGTTTATTCTGCGCGAATCAAATACAGCGTGGGTAAAAAAATGTACAAAACATCGAATATTTCCAGGTTTATGTGAAAAATCTCGGAGTTGTAGGATTAATTAAACTTCTGGTGATCCTTTGGTCAAGTACTTTTTTCGTAAAGCAGTTGATATATTGTCTGAGAATTTTATTTAATAGGTTTTGATGGCATAATACACTTGAAAAACTTTTCTGATTACATTTAATATTTTGTCTACCAGCCTGATAGTCTTGGTAGGTTGATTTTAAAATCATACCTGAGAAATCTTTCTGATTATATTTAAAACTTTATAGTACACCTCAGAAACATTACTGAAACAGTCTGCAATTTAAAAAAGAATTTTCTGCATTACCATATATTAATTTAGGCTGACATTTCATTCCTTTATACTATTAGGTATATCAACAGCTGTCTGTTGTCAAACACTGAACGTTGCAAGTAGACAACCAGTCACACAGTGAATAAATTCCAGAAGCTAAACACTGGAATTAAAGTCTGTAAATAAAGCGTTAATGTATAATTCTCTTATGGAGAAAGTATGGAAGAATGGAAAGAAAGTAAGATACATCCAGAGTTGATATACCTATAAAAATCAAGATAGTCATAGCCAAATGCAACGCGCGGATTAAACCATCACGCCCATTTATTTAAATTTGTTTCATTGGCATTGTTAGTGGACGCAGAGCGAAATTTCACCGCGATCCTTTACTCCTTTACTCGGATCATCGAAACGGTCGGTGGATGGTTTATTTATGATGCGTATTGTGTATATCTCCACGCGATGAAAATATATTTTCGCGCTCGCATATTCGGTAGAATTCATTTCGCGGTACCGGTGATCCAGGGTCGCCATTTTTTCCTCCCTCCGGATGTACAGATAACACACCCTCTGGAGCTTTTTCACCCAGCACCGATCTCATCAATAATATTTTTCGCGAACCTCTCGTCATTTTCCTTACGTTTTCATAGATGACGGAGAGTCATCGTATGTCGCCCGTCGCTTTTATGTTTCATCGTTGGAAACACTTGCACTCCCTACTACCACGTGTTGAAAGAAAAAGAAAAAAGTACTATCGTTCCTTCCCGCTGAGAAAAAGTCCGATGAGTCCAAACGAGGATATTGTAACTTTTTCCTCCTGAAATACGAGCTGGTCGAGAGCTCAATTACGCGTGCAGCATTTATCGACGATCCACATTGCGTTTTATGGAAATTTTCGAAAGCCTTTCGTATCGAATCCATAATAAACGTAATAAAGTTCTCTTAATTACTCTGTTTACTGCATCTCTCGCAGACCTTCAATTTCAACCCCGCGTTTCTATTGGATTGAAAATTGTGCAGAATATCCATCACGCGTCTCGAATTTCACGTCGCGTGTTCAAAAGCGCGATGCGATTAGTTGCAACTGATTGAAATATAAATTCGTATTATTGAAATTTCATCGACGTTCTCTAATACTCATTTTAAAAACTGCGAAAATATTCTATTCGACTGCACCTGTAATTACAAGTGTCGACAACGAAATGAGATACAAAGTTAACGATCTTCAACTCGAGGATTTGAAACGTTGTTAAATCAAATAATGTTCGAAATCGCGAAACTCAATTTCAACGATGCATTATGCGAAGAGATTCGCAAAATTCGGCACACGAAACATCGAGTTCGATAAAAGCAGCGCAGTTTTCATAACGGTTGCTTTTACGCGGCCGCGAGGTTTGTTTTGTTCCGTTCGCGACAACAACGATTGAATGGGTCGTTATCGAGCAAAATGTTTAATACAATAATGCGCTTTTATACGCGGCTGTTGCACCGAATCAAAATGTTTCGCTCGCTCTTGCAGCGCGCGTTGAACCGTTGTCTCTCTCGTGTCGCGTTACCGCGATTAATTTTGCATTCCACCGATTCGCGGCGTTAATCGTCTCAGGGAATCTTGTTTGTTTGCTTTCGGACTAGTTAGAAAATCGTCGCGACGTTACATCGCGCAATTTCCTGGAGGGCTGGTTGCGCATCGACCCCTTTATCTCGTCGACATTTCTGTATCTCGCGTGCAATCCTGTCCACCGTATCTCCCAGAGAAGATACGGAACTTCGAAATTATACGTGCTTTGTACAAGAATCTCCTTGCCACCCGTATCGTTCTCCCCTCTTTGACCACGGACCCGATAAAACCCGAACGTGTTCCTAGTAACGTTATTATCTAAACGAGTTTCTACATAAAAGCATGCGTCTTCGCGGATACCTCTGTTGTTTCCGCAGATTTATCGTTTGCCTATGTTCAGCGAGGAGGAGACCCTGGAGAAATTCCTTACAAACGGAATTCGTGCTTTGTATCGTTATCGACTGCACTACTCGTAATATTTCTGTTATTATTTCGCTCGTACGGGGGCGTATTTGGTTGTCGTACATTAGTCTTTGTTGTTCGACTTTAGGAGAGCATGAAGAACGCAGATTTTTCTGAGATATTAAACGACGAGTATCGCTATGGGGACGTTTATTGCGAACAGCTTGAAAGATTGCGACATGCCGAGCTTATCCAATGGGGAGCTTTGGTGAATTCAGTAGGAAGATTTTTCGGATTTTGATAGCGACAGTTTTAGAACAAAATTGATAATTGTTGAGGATTTTGATCTAGGGGTAGCTCCATGTGATTGTCATTTAGATCTAGGTTGTTACAACGCTGTTCCTAACTCTAGTAATTTATACAAAAATAAAGAATTTTGTATTCCTTTTTCATCAAGAATTCTGGAGACATTCCTAAAATCATAATTCCTCTCAATCGAACAATATAAAGATATATCAACGATGAGTTGATCGTGAAGCTAACACGTACCATCATCCACCACAAATATTATCTTAATACCTAAAGAAAGGCGTCAAATAAATTCCCACTTCACCGAATCAACGCAAAACTAATTTTGCAGTTGTAGTAATTCAATCGAAGATCTACCGGCATCTAACTTCATAAAATAACGTGTATGTAACGCAGTAACAAGTACGACGGAATTAAACTAGTTCGGTTCGTTGAATTACCGTACCGCGAAGTGGCTATAATTCACGAACCAGTTCGAGCAGGACACACGTTCGTGTAAACTTGTTTCACAGTTCCGTGTCCAGGTTCGAAGTAGGATCCACGCGATACGTCCAGCGCATGAATTTCTTACGACGCATTTAATCTGAAACATCGCAGGATAATTAATATTAAAACTGCTCGGTCGTGCACTCCGTGTGGCTTGGTGGCAACGCGAGCAACGAAAGGGACTCCCGTTGGAGACGTGTCCGAAGTTCACCGTCACCTCTGAGGATTGGAGACCACGTCCAAGTGGACGTGGAATGGCTCGACCCGAGCAAAGACCCGAGCAGTGTTTTCCTCGGAGCAAAAGATCTTTTTCGTAGCTCCAGTTGAATCGCCAAGGGAGTAGATTAGAAAAGTCGATACTCCAGCGGGTTCACGTAAGGGGACAGTCTGATACCTTCAATTGAACATCTTGGGTTCTTTATACATTTTTAGTTTAGAGAAAGAACAAATGAGGCAGTTGAAGACATGTACGTTGCATAATGTAGTTAACGAGATTTTTTTTTTTTTTATTTAACCCTTTGCACTCGGATGTCCCCTTTGGGAGAGATCAGACAAGATAAATTCTCTTAACCACATTTTCAAAGATGTACACTTCCTTGGATGTTTCCATTCCAGTAGCACGAACAAATAAATCAAATAAATCTTTTTATACTACATTATTTAATACAACAAAATTCCTTTTAGCACATTCTGCAACAAAATGGCTTCAAGTGCAAAGGGTTAAAAATGTGATACGAAGAAACCTGCTTCGTTGATTTCAATCATAAAATATATCGATACAGAAAAAAGTTGAAACTTAAACGAAAGCATGTCTTATCTTCCATAGGGTGTATAATTTTACATTTATGCACGTCCTCGTAGATTTCTCCATATTTTCATTCGCCACAAGTGCCTCAACATCCACAGTCTATCCGATTCCTTAGCAATCGTCGCACCTTCGAATCTTTCACTCCACTCTGGCTCGATTTCGCGATCGATTTTGTGATCCGAAATTATCACAGACTGCCTCTTTAATTACACCGGAAGCGTTGTAGCAGGATCGAACAGCTTACCACGGGGGCGCGTGTGTGTGTGTGTGTTTAACAAAGTAGCTCCGTGTTCCCAAAGTCTTAGGTCAAATATAGTTCCCTGTCGAGGTGTATTGTACGCTACATCAGCGTCAGTCAGGACACGTTCTGGTTTGCCTGCTCACCGGAGACACCGGTCGACGCGATAAAGTGGAAGCAATCTCCCTAACGTCATTAGCTCCGAGAAGGAAACTTGGCCACGGAAATGAAACAGCCGTTGGCGTAATGCCGTTCCTCGCGATGCCGTGCGAAATTCCTGTTCCCGTTCGGGGGCGACCCGCGGGCGCTCTTCTTCCACGGATGGAGAATAAAAACGAGCCAACCCCTCCAGGACACAATTGAGAAGTTACTCCCGGCGCTGCTAAAGGAGTTCTCCTCGCGTAAAAGAAGTCCTGGGAACGGGCGCGGCGCGACCAATAACGCGCCAGTTTCTCGAGATTCAATTGCGAAAGCTCCGCTCTTACCGCGGGATTATATTAAGTCCCGGTAATATTCCGCGTTGCGGCGTGTTTCTACTCGAATCGAGGGGACGAAAGAGCTTGTGAAAAAAAATAAAATAGGTGGAGGCCGCGGGGTTGAAGGGTTGGTTAACAGATTCGTCCTTGGCCTAGGACTCGGAGCGCCCAGATATGACGCTGGACATCGTCGATCCTTGATAAAGAGGGGCGTCGCGGAAACTTTGGTCCTTGGATACGATGATACGGGTGGCATGGCTCTGGTCACGTGTTGGTGCATAATCCTGTGAAGGAAATTGCATGCTGGAGCATCTGGTCCCATTTTGCAGGTTTAATATCGTACTCACGGCCGAAAGAATCGCTGGCTGTTCTTAAGCTTTCACTTGGGAGTTTGAATCCGATTATCTCCTTTAATTGAGAGTGAAATCTCGTATGGAATGTATAATGTGTTGTATTATAGTCGGTCCTATAAATATTCGTACCCTCTATGTTTATCAAAGAAGCTTGCCTAAATTAAATGACAGGTTTGATATTTTCAAGTAAATGTTTCATTACAGATACATGTAAAATTTATTTGTGTATATATTTATTATAGAAAATTTATGTGGTAACATCGAAGCTATCATTTATTTGAATAAAATTTCTTCAAAAATCTCGTCATTAGTTTCAAAGTTCAAAAGTCTTGAAGTAATTTTATTTTTAATCTAAAAAGATATTCTTCTATCGTTGTGGAACTAATACACTCACATAGGAGTCGAAAGTATAAAAGCACAACAATATCTTTTTGTATATCACATCTGCTAAATTTCTTTCGTATCCGAGCGGTCGCTACTGTACATTTTTTAATTATTAATTCCACTCGAACGGATCCGTCGAAGGTCCACCCATCACGGAGAGGTTCTTGGTGGAAACTGCGGTTAGAGAAACGCTGAAAAAGAGCATCAAAAAACGGGCCACCTCCGAGCTTTCCTCGACAATGCATGCATACGTATAAGTCGCTATATTCGTCGTCCGCGTGGGTGGACGCGACGGCACCGTGTGGGTGAAGTCCGCTTTGCTGAAACGCTAGCCACGAATTTCCTCGAGCATAACCAGATCCAGTCAGCAAGTAGCCGACCTTCGCGTCGAGGGGTTGGACCCCCATCTTCGTCGATCAATACAACTACCCGAGCGACTCTTCTCTCGGAAATCAAGCGCCCGATGTGCACATGGAACCCTCCTCGCTGCTTACCGGAAATTCTCCTCGTTTTTTCCGCCTACCCTCGTCGTCTTTCCTTCCGATCGCTCCTCGAAACCCGTTTATCCGACGGAGTTGCTTCCGATTGGCGATTATTCGACGATGACTGGTCCTTCTTTCGAGTTATCTCGTCTTCGGTATAACGTGGTCGCGCACGAATCCTTTGGGGAATTTATAAGTATTAATTAGACCGTTGAAGCAGTCTCCAAGCCTTTGCTGTCCTTTGTCGAGTCATGCTCGACAGAATTCTACTGAAATCAGAAAATCTGGATAAATTGGCAAAGAAAAACGTTATGGCTATACCAAGTGCTTTGACACTTGAATTTAAGATTTTTCAAAAAGTGGAGTTAATCTATTTGTGCAGTGAACGCCTCGTATAATTCTATAGGTTAACGAGAAAAAATACTATTGTTCGAATATTAGATTCATGAGTTTCCAGTTAGCACATACTGTTTATTTTTAACGAGTAAATATGATTTTAATATATATGATTTATATTTAGACGAACTGCACTTACATCGCTTGCAAAGACTAAACCATGTACCGATACAGATTATCTTCAAAGTAACATCCCTCGATGCGTAACAATATGTACTGTTACATCTCCATAATCTGTTTCAACTCTCAGTCTCTGCATTCCGTTAATGCCCATCTCCCTGAGTTGCCAATCACACGAATCCTCAACCACCCAGCGTTCAAGTTTCCATACTTGCTTCTCCTCGCGTTCTCCTATAATTCCCTTTCGTTTCATGTGCAAAATCTGCTAACCTACATTTCATTTAAACGTCGAAACCTTTATCTCGTTACGCTTCCCTCGACATGATCTTGTCAACTCCTGTCGGGGTTGATCTTTCTCCATCCCCTGCCATTTATTTCCCTCGGACGCCAATCTCGCCCCTTATTAATATCGAAGAGAAATTAAGGCGGCACCTATAGTATTTTATATGAAAGACGCAATTGCGCCCGTAGAATCCTTGACGAGAATTTTCTAAATTCAATCAACGAGCGAATTCGTTGATTATCAATTCGCGTGCGCATCGGAGAAACCGTCGAGCACCCGAGGTTTTCAACGTAATCGTGTTTTCAACGTGAAACGACTTTATGTCGGCGTTATTAATAATAACGGACGGACTCCAGCTGGGCAAACGCGAGCTAAACGGTCAAGGCTATTCCGTGTTTTTCGTGGTCAAAGAGACAGGATACCGAGGGAAACGAGGAAATTTCACTCGATGAAATTCAAATCCCAAACGTCAGTCACAGGCTACGGGGCTGGGAGGCATCGCGTTTCTAAAGCGCCACGCACTCGCCGCGTAGAGAATAATTTGCGGTGACGGATTCCGGCGCCTGGGGGAGAGAATCAGGTTCGCGGTGCGCTTCCACAAATTTTTCTGCCTCGTGTTCGCGGCCCCGCCGGGTCAAGGTTGTCCCGGCTAGTGCGTTTCAGCGGAAATCTAGGTTGTCCGATGCCACTGAAACTTTTTTCCGCGTTTTTGCCTCGTCGCGGCCGCGCGAGACCGTAATCCGATTAGTTTTCGTTCAGTCTCTCGTTGATGCAATGGTTTTCAAACTTTTTCCAAAGGCTCCCTTAAATATAAAGGAAAATTTCCAACGCTCGAAATTTATAGCCAAACAATTTTCTGTTTTCGTTCGAGGATCGGTCGTTCTCTTTATATTCGGGTCGATAGAATTTATTTATTTACGGGTTTACAATCATTCTTTTGGATTTAATTTTCGAAATCGGGACACTTGTTAACCTTTTATGAGGCGGAACTCCCTGGGAATTCTTTTTTATTTTGCTTTTTGCGTCATAATCCTTTACTTGTACTTAAAAATACAAAATTCCGGGCCCTTCCTTAGTGGTTACAATGAATACCAGTGACCTACGAAGAGCTAAACGAAGTTAAACGCTGTATACGGATGTTCTCTTCAGGTTTATTGAATACGCATCCATGTATGTTTATTTTTTTAAACAATATTACGCAATTTGGCTTGAAAGGAATTAGTGAAATTGTGAAGTGGTATTTATAATTATCTTTCGTCGAGATATTCACTCTTTGCAGCGTTTCAATTCGTGCTTTATAAATTAGACTTTGATGCAAAGGATACACAATGTATTCATCAATGCAAAATAAAATACTAATATTATTGTACATTTATGAATCGACTTACTTCGACTTTGGGAAGTTCACATTGAATTTAAATTTAAAAATTGCTAGACATCTTTTCTTGCTGCCTCTTTATATTATACATAAATGGACATCGTTGATACGCCTCCAGGAATTTTATTCTTCCAATGACCGTTCTTCGGGACTTTCGCGAATCAAATTTCCAACGACTGGCGCCAGCGAAGCGGTTCCGCTTTTTACATCGCGCATTGATAAATGGCGCCACTCGATCCGCCACGCTTCCGTCCGCAAGAAAATTGGCGTCAGTAATCATCGCGCGTGGTAAGCCCGCATTAATGGCGAGCTTAACGCCGCGCCTTTATCACAGTCGTTCCGCGAATTCGTAGTCCACGCGTCCTGGAAATGAATTTCCCACAATTCCGCGGCGTTTTATCGGCACCTACCTCTCCGGCCGTAGTTTAAAAGGTTTCTCCCAGCAGTCGGACGAGAATTTCATGAGTTTTTAACCAGGCCAAGCACTAGGACCTCCCCGTCATCGATCCTTTTCTATAATGGAGCTTGCATTCTTGAACGAGGTCTCCGGAGAGGCATTAATCCCGACTCGGGAAAATTGTGTTGACCCCTGACAAACAATCGTTAAATCGTGCAAATTTAATGGACCACTCGTTGGTTAATTGCACGCACTAATTATTCGAAGCAGGAGCAGCCGCGCCTCGGTTTTAATCAACGCTTCGACGATGTTTCCCGACCTCTCGCGCTCCTACGCCCGCGAGGCCTCGACGCTTCTCGCGCTTGCTATTCTCCATTTCGTTACCAGTACGATTTTCGAAATATCGAACCTGACCCGACATTGACCGTCGACTAGGCGACCTTGCACGCTGGGAAACTCGATCCTCGGTACGATGACTCTGGAACAGCTGACCCTGGAATGCTCGATAATTACTCCCGCGTTCAATTTTGTTCGGTTCTAACTGGCCGGAAATTGGCGAGCGTGGTCCCCGTAGAAGCTATCGTTTCGCCCCAGGGTTATATTCTTCGCATAGATAACATTTTAAACGAGTTTACAGCCCGTCGTAAAAGTCACGTCGAAACTACTGCTGGTAACTGATAATTCCGAGGGATAGGTCGTCTTGCGCATAACTATGAATAGTTTTCACGAGTAGTTTGCGAGCTACGAAAGTTACGAAACGGAATATTAATCCTGAGCTGTTGGATTATCTTGTTTTATGTTTATTTCCCTCGTGCAAAGTATTTAGGAAATATTATTTGTCGTCGCTCATTTCCCTGAAAATTAAGGCTTGTAAATTAACTTCACGGGACTCTGGCGTCGGATATATCAACTTTTGATCAGGGTAAAATAAATGATCGTGTCGCTCCGTTAAAAAACTGAAGGGTCACGTTTTCCTAACA
The DNA here is from genome assembly GCF_026283585.1 of Hylaeus volcanicus. NCBI lineage: Eukaryota > Metazoa > Arthropoda > Insecta > Hymenoptera > Colletidae > Hylaeus > Hylaeus volcanicus. Next base: position 23,073,028 of record NC_071978.1, on the reverse strand, counting down.
CCCTTCTCTTACTTACAGTATCCATTAGCGATACCATGTGTTATGTAAGGGGACCCATACAAAACAAAAGCAAAAATTTATTCGTTATTCTTAAGGAGATTAACTAAAATTCAAACAATGAATCAATTTGTTTCCGAAAAACTCGACTTATAAGAGCTTCAGCGCGCACATGCTCCGTCCAACCACAGCCTTCTTCGATAGTCTCGAAACTGTGGAGACGTTCACATGTAGAAACGTTCCCGAAAAAATTAATATCTTAGTCGTCGATATCGCGTACAATGGAGGACTATATTTACAACGTAATATCTAGATTCTAGATCCTCTTTACATACCGTCTTAAGAGGATTACCGCAGGTTTAGTGGCGAGATCGAAGATGCAAACGAGTCGTTCGACGTTCAGGAACAAGAGCTGAGCTTGCCACTAGAATTAATTACGGGATCGTGAAGCCAGTAAGTCTCGCTGCTCGCGTTTCCGTAGCTATTTCGTCGCTATTCGAACGATCATAGTCGGTTTTACCTGTTTCACAGCACAAATACGCTAGTTCTAACTGACACGTATGATCCACTTCGATGATGAATCAAAAACATAAGTACAGTAGGGAAAAATAGAAAAAATTATCCTGTTCGACTTTGCTCCCGAATTATAGCTACTTTTATAATCCAATAATTACATATATTATTAATTAAACATTCAATACAACTCTCGTCATCTTGGCCAATCCTGGCCTATATATTTAAAATTATATCTTCGCTCTGACATTAAAAAAAAAATCAAACATTTCGTCATGACACGTATAAACAACAACACAAAGTTTGTAACCATCATCCAGTTTCTATATAACAAAATTCCAAGCCTTAGTTTTTCTATGTCCAAGACTGGCACATCCCTTTACTCAACAAAAATGGATCTGCCTCGCGAGGAAGATCAAATACGGCATAACTCCGTGTAAACTTTTTTCGTTGCTTTTGTGTCCCACGATCCAGCAGCAAGATGGGACCGGGGATACATCCCCATATCCAGGGGAAACCCGTGAGTGAACCACAAAGGGAAGTCGTCGAGATTCCGCGACCGTCGAACCAAACCAGGAGAAAAGAATTTCGCTCTCGTTACCCCGCGGAGAGTCTTTGGAAACTCGGGTTATCCGCGTTCTCGTCGAGATCGCGCTCTTTGACCGACGTCTCGGAAGACGGTTGGCGAGGTTCGACGGCACCGAAGTTTATTAGCCCGAGGAGAGTTCGTTGGCTTCCCTCGGGGGGAAACGAAGACCTCCTAGCGCTCCTTAAGAAAGTGAAGAAGTAATCGAAATTTGAGAATCGCTAAATTCCTGTATCGTATTTCCAGTTTTCCGGCTGAAAGCTCTTCCATGCTTAACTCGAACGCTCTAGGAGAAAGAACGAGTTTTCCGCTCGAGGTTGTTCGGGAACAACAAATACCTGCTCCTATTACGGGCTTCCCGTAGTTCGTGTGCTCGCTTTTCACAAGAATGCTTCGGAGATTTTCCGCCTCGGCTGTCATCGAAGTTCAATGCACCCCGGGAGCAGTGACTCCCCGTAATAAATCGAATACTATAGCGCAGGAAGACGGAGCCGGAGTGGATTTCTTCGGCACGGGTCGAACGCTAAATCCGTTTCTGCTCGGATAAGGTCGTACGTAGGATTATTAAATCATTTAGGAGCGAAGAGGAAGAAGCTACTAACTTTATTTACCGTTGCATCCGTCGCTGCCAGATATACTCGAGAGACGTTCAAGGGCTTTCCACCCGGTTTCCGTGGAATATCATCCATCTGTCGGTTCTATAAAGTCGCGTTCAACCTCCGATAACAGGACCCGTGGTCGATCGGTAGCTTTGAATCTTCTTCAGCTTCGGGCGCAATCTAGACGACTCTCAATCTTTCATATCCCGCGACATATTTGGATTCTTTAAACGATTTAATTCTTAAATCTTTACATATTGGGTATTCGAAAAAGTTTGTGGCGTTTTTCAATCATTTGCATCTTTGGCACCACAATTTTGATGGAGCACTTTGTAAACACCACAAACTTTTTCACAAGCCTGCGTAGCATTCTCGCCTTGATCGAGCGACAAAACGCCAGGAACTCTTTCGAATACCCATTATATACGTCCCGGACCTAACCCATACCTAACCCTTAGGTGTAACATAGAAAATTGCATCAACATAGCCAGTGTTTTCTTTGCTATCGCGGAGCAGTCATCCGTAATTGAAGTCCTGAACGTTCCCATGGATAACATTGATTAAAATCAAGTATGCAGAATTATTCATGGAAACATTCTGAATTTCTGTTACGGAGTAATATTCTGCAACGTCCAAAGAGAGCCTTTGCTCTTTAGATGTAATTTTCTTCGACGTAGGAAAGTAGAGAAAATCTCTCTGTAAAAACTGATTTAATTGAAACGCTAAATTTAAGTTTCTTTCAAAGAATCACTCGACTCTATATTTCGTGATCTTTACCACGAACTCTTCCCTAGACAAAGTGTGAGAAAACTGCTAAAACAATAATCCTCGTTCGCATTACCTTTTCCATTCTTACGGGTACCTACTATAGCCTTTTAAACTTTATTCAACTATTTTTAGAGCAGCCTGTACACACACTACCTGTTTCATTTTTTTTTTCTATTTCTCGCTGTTTCCCTCGCGAAACTAGCGCGAGGTTAGCACCGACGGAAGTGCAAGGTCGGCGTTTGATTAAATGCCTGTCGGCACGTCATATAATTTCGGTGTCGCGTTTTATTTGCGTTTCGGAAATGGAAATCGCTTCGGAGGCTTGACTTCTATTATACGCGGTGTTGATAAAAAGAAGAGATCACGCGGTTAACGACTAGGCTATTCTCTCTCGATGGGGTCGCGATGGTCGATGCGAAAGCAAAAATGAATGCAGCAGAAAGGGTGAAACAAAAATTGAACGTTAACGTAGAATGGATAAGGATGATCATAACTATCTAACAGAGCTTTAGTTTGACTTTCATGTTCACGTTTAACGTGTGTTACGCCGAGATAAGGGAGCGTTTACGTGTAATTATGGCTTCGATAGGGAGACGACGATGTAAAGGGAATATTTTAGTAAACGTTATTTTTCTTTGCAAGGGCCCCTGTAACGCTCACGCTAGCAAATCTGGTATACTACGCTATTCAGAAAGATAGTAGACCATGTTCTTGAATAATTCAAAAGTACATAGGGAACACGAAGGATAAAGGAGATGCTGTATCCTTGGTGTAGTCATATTTTCGCTGGGTATTTAACTTGTTGGAGATTTCAACCCTTTGACAAGGATACACGTTACTCAATTTTTATGAAACAGGAGAAACGGTGCATTAAGTGTACGTTTCACTAAATTTTTGCAAAATGAATTCTTACAGTTATTACATTCGAGATAACACAAGAACGAAGTCGAACTTGGGTTACTAAAAGAAATATTAAGAAGAAAAGATAAACACTAGTAATTAATAACAAACACAATGTAATTACAGTGTGTACCACGAAACTAAAAACTAATGTTTGTTTCAAAGATCCTGCTAACGTCGCAAACTTCGTACTGCACAACCGCGCATTTACCGCGCTCATTATAAAAGTAAGCAATCGTGTGAGAATGCACGTAAATTAAAATCATTACGACTTGTTGCTCGTTAAAGCGTGAACACGCCACATTCCCGTTGTAACCAAGTTGCATTATACGTCAAGCAACTTTGGATTAACAAATTGAACGCGTGTAAAAATTGCACGATCGTGTGAAAAAATAATTAAACGCGCCGATATTTTCGTCGTAAAGACGTCAACGTGTCAGGCTATTGGACGCCAGACCGTAATTATTTCAAGCAATGCCTTTCTACTGGTAAAAGTTCGCGATTGAATTTTTGACATGATCGAATCACCAGCGCGATAAAAGCGTAATCCGATTTCACGTTTCTCGCCGCAAATTCAATCTTTAAGCTCGCCATCGATCTGTGTGTTCTTTTTTGGAATTCTGCTCGACGATCTTAAAATGGTTTTCGCTCGACGAGACCAATCGACGCTTTTAAGGAGTATTCTAGTCCGCGCGCGAAAAAAAACTAGGGCAGTTTTGGAACTTCAGAACGTGCAAATTATTTCAGATATTTCAGCTCGATATTTCGCATCGGGTATTTACGTACATTTTTTAACAAATTTCCGTTTTTAGAGAAATCGGAGCATTTATTCTTTCGATGCAGACTCTTCGTGAGATAGTAATTATTTGCACGTGATGAATTTCACGTGTATTGGACTTGTCTTAAATAGGAATTGGTAAGTATCTTGTAAGGGGATGAAGTTATCAAGAAAATGTTTTAAAAAAAAGATGTTTATTTTATAAAATTATTTACACCATATAATTGATCCCTTTGCACCAAATATCTGTTATAAAAATATTTATTTGGTAGCCTCATCGCCTCGTGAGACATTCAACCAGTCCAACTTAAACGAAATACCCTATATATTGTCCACAATCTCGACAGATAAGGCTGAGACAAGTTAACGTGAATTATTTCACTTTAAATAGACGACCCTACGATAACCCACATTATAATACGTACTCCTCGTTTAATTCACGAGGTAATGTTACCTAACTTGCTTAATTGCCATAACTATTCCACTTAGAAAATTCTCGAGATTCCCTAAAATTCTCCAAAACGAGATCCCCGAGGCTCAAAAAGAAGAATTAGGAAGATCTCGAACAAAACGTTCTATGAAAATTTAATCGCGACAAACGCAACGAGTTATAGCGAACCGTTTATGCTAGCTGTATCTCCATCCTTCGCATACAGTGCATTTTCCTGTGCTCTCTTCGTGACTGGTGATCCGAAGCAGTCGAGATCGTTACGTCAGTAATAACTCGTCGCGTTCGCGGAGAAGCATCGACGGTCTCGCCGCAGTTTCACCTTGACTAGTGTACGCGACGGAATTGCTTCGAAAAAGTTCGGCCGTCTCGCGGAAGATAGAAAAGCGTGACCCGTTTCGGTTCGAAAGTATTTTCCGTTGTCCGCGAATCGAGTCCCTCGGGACGGTGTCGTTACGAAGAACCTCAGAGTCGAAGCTTATTCGACCTGGGACACCGCGGAACGCGTCCGGAATCGTGGCCCGCGAGGGCAAAGTTGGCCAGAGTTTTATTTCTTTAAACGACGTTCATTCGATTACACGATTATTTATTTGTTATACGTTTGCCAACGGAACGAACATGACGGGGAGGAAAAACAAAGCGAATCCTCGGGTGAAAAAGGAAATGAAAGTGTGCAGGGAGTAGGTGCAACTGGAGTGCTGTCACTGGAAACTTGACCTCGATTATTCTGATGAGCTTTTATTCGTTCTCGTTTTCTTTTGATCGATCAACAGCTGTTTACTTTGCTATCCGAAGTATTGCGCTGAAGTGAAAATTCTGTTTTTATACGAGCACAGAGATGTGGGTACGGAAATCTGAGGAGGATCGAAGTACAGGTAGAAGCGTCGAAGCGAATCTAATCTAAATCAGAGGACGAATAAAAGTCTCTACTGTTATTTCGATTCGATTTTTCGTTTTTCTTTTTCGAGCGTTGCAAGTCGACAACCAAAAACACGACTGGCAAGGTCGGGCAGGTAGTCGCTGGGATTAAAAAACCAATGAATAGGCTTCCGGTGAAATGTTAACGTGTCGAGCAACGTCCACATCGATATCGCGGTCGAATCGAATTTCAGACCGACCACGGAGGAAAACAACCGTCGAGCATGTGCAGCGAGAACGTCGCTTGGCGCGTTTTATCGATTTATCGACGATAAACCAGCTAGTTACAATGGCCTAGTGTAATATTTCCTATTATTCTCGGCTTGTACGCGTACGTGGTAATAAGCGGATGTGTGTATAGGCGGGTGACGGAGTCGAATGTATCTCGAAACCAAATTCCAGTTGCAATGGGTCATTCGACAGCTTATTAAAAAAAGAAACATTATATTCTAAAGGACAAAAAATTCAGAGGAAATGAAATTTACAGACATGGGGAACATTAATCGTTTACTAGTTACGTTCGAGTGAAAATTGGGTAATTTGTATTACTTGGACTGTTCTCAAGGAAAAAATAAGAAGAGCGTATAGGAAGTGAAGACGAACAGAGAGGGAAAGAGTCGAAGAGACAGAGATGAAGCCACGCGAATCGAAGTGGCTCAATTTGTTTGATTAAATTGGCCTCGGTTTACGTCGAGCAGTGAGTTACTGAGCTTCTTCTCTACCACGTCCATAGTTTGTGCGTGTTAACGTTGAAGCGTGACTAACTTTTTCATCAATGGTTTAAACTGTATTTTACTAGTAAAAGCTCTCTTAACACCAATCTTTGACGCTCGTTGACAGAGCAACGAAGAAACATTGTCCATTTTGCCACGTTTAAAGCAGTTGCAATTTATTAAAAATTGACTGTCCATCCAGTTGGTGTTTCGACGTCCTCCAACGCGGTGATTAGGCTAATATGATCCTGCGCACCGTCAGTTATTCCGTCAGGTGGCAACTGGGATATCCTGCCCCTAATCGCGACGAGGGAAAGCCTCGCAATGGCTTTGTCAGGAAAGGTGCAATTTTCAGCTGAGAATATTAATAATTGAGGATATTATTGCTATTATTATCACCATAGAAATGTTGGTTAATTAAGTCGAAGAAAGCGTATCCAAACCCTTTTCAATATTAATATAATTTTAACCCCATATAAGAACACATAAAAGTAAGAAAACAATAATTTCATACTTTTATCCACAACCAAAATTGTACCATGAATAAAAATTCAACAACTTCGTTGAAAGTGGTTGTAATATACAGCACTGCGTTCACAGAATAACGTCTACCTCATGTTTATTCATAACAGAAAGTACTCGTTTCTACCAGGAAAAAAGAACGAATGTTCTACGTTCCCAACTGGACTCGCTTTCGATATTTGTCTCCGTTTCTTGACAGAATCAGGTCGTCACTGGCCGTAATGTTTAACTCTACACATTCGAGTGAAACCAGAATATACAAAGCAAAAATTTTACTGGCCGTGTCGGAATGTAATATATTTTGATATGTCTATGGTGGCGCAACCAGAGATCTGTGTTGCATTTTATTCGAATAACGGATAGCCAACAACCCAATGTGCAGCCATTTACTTGCGAAATTTATTCAATCGAACAGTTGCATATTCTCTCGCTAGCACTGAAATATTTCACGCCATAAAGTATGAAATAAAAATTTTTCTTATGCAAAGGCTTCGATTCCAAGGAAACTACATTTAATCAAATTTAGCTAGCGATAATGTACAATCAGAAATATCATGTTTTCGTATCTCATTTTCTTCGTATCAAGACAACTCACTCGAAGTGGAAAAATATCGCGAGATTGATACTTACGTAATTTCGTTCGATAAAGTGTTCTCCCACGCTCTCAATTTACTTTCGTAGGTGGATTCACCTGCTCCTCGGTCATATTACGCACACACGTTGCGCCGTACGACCCATGCACTTTATCACCCAGCCATACAAACTTTAATACGACTTTCGCCAAAGAAAAAAATCATATTTGTCACATATTTCCACGTCCCGTCGCGTTTTTAAGACCTCTCCAGATTCGCGGCGAGATAACGTCGTTACACCTTTTCATCGAGCCGTGAGAATTCTCCTTTGCGCACTGGGGAAACCGAGATATCAGAAATTCCACCTTCCGCGTATTTTCTGCTACCGTGTTTTATCTCTCTCCAGCGACGGGAATAACATTACACGATCAGCCGTTTCCTGGCAAGACGGTAACACGGCTCGGGCGAATTTTCCTCGTCGGGGTGTTTAGTTTTCGTCGACCATCGCTGATAAATGGCAAAATCCCCGGGAAAAGATCCCTGGCGAGGGATCCGACTGACGTATCTGGGTTAGAACGTCGGCTTTTCAAGGTGTCTCTCGCGCTTCCTCGCCGTTCCACGGGGAGAACGACTTTTCCCGCCTTCGTTCTACGCCCTTTTTTTTCAAGAACTCCCCATTAAATTCCAGCTGCCCTGGATAACGTATCATTCATTCTCATTATCTTCCTTTTCTGCCGCAGTTTCCACGAAGGCGCTGGAAGGCGCTAAGAGCTTGGGCGGATTTTTGTACAGCGCTGTGAACAAGGCTGGCAAGAGCGTCGTAGAAGCTGGTGTCAAGATCAAGAAGACCGTCGAGGAGAATGTGAGTAACATCCACTTTTCACTGGTTCCTCCATTATTTTTTAATCTCATAATCCGCCGAGATAAGCGACCGTCTCGACGTCGCGTCGACTGGAAACGGTGCTTTATTCGGAGCACCTGAAGCTCGCACCTTTGCAAGGCTAGGGAGAATTACCATGGAGGCATCGCGTACAACAATGTTTCTCAAGTTTTTCTTTCCCAGAAATATTTGTCAGGCTCTCGGACTACGATAAAATTAAATTCCTTTTTTAATCTGCTTGCAAGACTTCAATATAGATAATATAACCGATCGTCTGTCATTTTTATTCAAACATAGAACAATTTCAATTTTTCAATCTCTTTCAAATTTTGAATATCCTTGCAAACTTGCGATACAACGACAATAACAGAACCAATAACGCAGCGTATACGCAGATCCGCAGTATCGAACCGATTCAGGGCTCGCAGCTAAATGCTTTTTTTATCAATTGAACGTTGCCTACCTTCGAATAGAAAAGCTTCTATGTCGAATCTCTTTTATAATAACCCGTCACAGGCTTTCACAGGCTCTGTTGCCGTTTAGAAACATATCCAACGTTGTTTAATTTCGGGATGCGTCGTAATCCCAACCACGGGCGTCGAATCGAGCTACAAGTTTATCTTCGTAGCTTCTCGGCCGACAAATAGAATTTCCCGATAATTACGTGCACACCGCGGTGAAAAAGCGTTTGCAGAGGGATCTCCTTTCCGACGATATTGAGATTTAATTCTGCAAACTTTAATTCTCCTTCGACGAGCCGCGATAATTGGCGCGGGCGTCTCGCGTTATTTGCGTCCGGTGAATAAACCTCCGTTCGACCGAGTAGAAAATAATTTCCGTGTACAGGGGTGCAAGGGGCGTGGGGAGTATTAAAGAAATCGGTTGAAACGTCTCTTCTGACGTCGATTATTCCTCGTTGACGCGCAGCAGGCGAATCAATGTGTTTGCGTTCAAGAATCGGGATCTGGTTATCGGACGGTTAATCCTTCGCTAACGAGACTGATAAAACGCGACGGAATCGCAGGGTCAATGTTAAATGTTCCACGATTACTACGATTACGTGCTGGATCGATTCATTTACGTTGTTACGTACGTGCCCTGTAAACGAGACCAAATTGACAGATCGAGTCTTCCTGGTTAATTACCTTGGCATTTGCTGTAATAATAACAACGTAGCATTTATCAGTTTGTCCGAATAGACAGCGTTCGAACAAACGATTGAACGTACACAGATTCAAATTTAATTTCTTTGATCGTGACATTTTCATATTTTTTAATGTTTGTTTATCTCCTATGTAGGTCACTTGTCACTGCGCGATACACCCGTTGGAAATACGTTCCCGACAGCGTGTCACTGAAATAATTTTAATTTCGAATCCATAATTTGCGTTCACACGCTGACGTACGTGCACTCCCGCGTATTTCAGGTTCACCGTTTGTAATACGATAGTCTAAATTATGAAGAGCAAAGCTATCCGCGCATCCGTAAATAAGACTTTGATGGATCGAATCTCATCGGTTAATTACTTCGGCATTCGCGATAATTACAATAATATCGGATTTATTAGACGGGAACAGAGATTGTTGAGGCAACGAATTAAATGACTGATGTCACTGGGAGCGGGAATCGTTCCGTTAAAAATTCCCGTGTCAACTTCCATCCCCCGTTCAACTTTGGTTTATCAATATTTAGACACGTACGCCAGAGAGGCCCGGATATTCGTGAATTTCACTCGCGAACGGGAATATCATTTCGACGCGAATAATGCTTTCGACGAAACGGAGACACGCTGGATATTCTCCGCAGGAAGGAAATCACTGTACATTTTCCTAAGCACCGCTTTCACCCTCCTACCCCTGATATCGCGACGATTTTTCCACGTTACACGCATTCTCGACCTTACATTCGTCGCTATTCCGCTTTTTGAACCTCGCGTGTCAATGTACCGCGTCTCATTCAAAGCGAACTCCATTGGAATTCTTTGAATCTCAAGCTTTTCCCCCCGCGTCGCGTTCCATGACCTTATCGGAGGAACTTAAGGTTCTAAAGGTTTTTGTCACGGCGTTTCGACCCCTGAGTTTCGGTTCTTTAAATAGGAAACCTACAATAGAAACTAGAGACTATAACGTCGAGCTAATAAAATTTTAGGAATTAGATAAATAGTACTATTTTATTTGGTTATGAATATTTGCATTCTTATACTATAAATTCGATCATTTCTTTTTCAAATTTGCACGTATTTGTGTTTCGAAAGAATTTCTTCTTGGTTAAATCATTTCGTACACAAAATTCGCAACAACGTAACAATATTTGCTTTTTTATACTTCTTTAAATTTAATAATTTCTTTTCGAAATTCCTACATATTTCTATTCGAACAGAATTTCTGTTTGGTTAAATCATTTCGTATACAAATTCGCGAGGATACATGACGTATGAATTAACATTGCACACAATGAATCTCTAGAGTCTACTTACTACATATAATTTTCTGAGCGGACCCCTTGGGAAGTAAGCTCCTAATCTACTTTCAATGCCCACGTACCATTTCGTATTACAGAATTGGAACGTGCGAACAATGTGCATAAAATATGTCCGCATTTAACATATAATGTACACACACGCTGCTTTCCTCCCTGCTTGAATAATATAACTACACCGTTACCGCGAGGAGAGAGAAATTTGAATTGAATGCAATAATTGTATCGATTACAATCGTTTCATTCCGCGAGTAATCTTGATGGAAAACGAAACAACAATCTGCTCTACATAACTTCGCAATGGACTATTTCGAAACGTTTTGCAGGTTTCATAGGAACGTTTTTCCACCGTGACGGACAAATTATTGTTTGTGAAACAATATCAGGCGCGAGGCGAATTTGCCGCGCACTATTATTTTCGCGGAAATTCGTTGCACGGTCACTCGTCATTAAATGTACGTTTTCGAAACTCGCTAAGCACCCTTTTATTCCTTTGCGCTTGTTCGAGGAGAGATGCTCGAAGCAAATTTGTACATTTTCGCGTATTAAAACTACGTATTCCGGTTGAATAATTTCGCAGCAAATTGCAATTTTCAATCTCAATTGGGGGATTACGACTCGTATGGGAGCCTTCGTTCGCGGGATAATTGGAACGCTATAAAAAACGGTTCTCCGTAGCGTCAAAGATAACAATCGGTAATATCGGCGGAAAATCCTCGCGTGACGATCGAAACGCGTAACGTCGAAAGCTTTCGAGCGATCTATTCAATTCGTGCTCGATCCGCGAGCAATTGCCGCCGGCTTACCGTATCGAAGAGCAACTGTCGCAATTGATATTTTGCTTTGCGGAAAAATTGTGTCCTTCGCCCGCGCCGTTCGACGAGCATCGACCAAATGGATTTTAAGTGGCTGGCTTCAAAATGTAGGTCGTCGAAATTTATCAATCGCGTCCTCACTTTTGATTTCGTTTCTGGGTCGCGTGACGTCCATTCTCCCCTCGATTCGACCTAGACACCTCTTCACCCAACGATTTGTATTGGGACTTTTGAAGAAAGTTTGAAGATAGCACATTTGAGTCTCGATATACGAAACGTCGCGAGCTGAATGCCACTTAGTTCGACGTTTCACTCAACTTGAAATCTCCATGTTTATAGTACTCTCGAGCTTCTCCGCGAAAATCTTTTTACTATGATTCCTGATGTCTTGACGAAACGCAGTTACTTCTCTAGCCGCTTGTTCTGGATGTATTTGTTTATCGATCACTGTCTTCAGTTGCAAGGATTAAGTTTCCATATTTATCCTCTGGTTCCTTGGTAGAAGCTTATAGTTTGAAGGAAACAGGTACGGACAAATATTAATGAATCTCGCGGAATTGAATTTTGCGGTATAGCTGTTGATCGTTACAAATCCCCCGCAATCCTAGCTCTCGCAGTCATAGGATTTTTCATGTCACGTGTTCTCCCCGGGGTTGAGCAATCTGTTTCGTGGTTCACCGTCTTCGCAAAAGACGTGTACCTTGTGTACACGTGACGTGCAATTTCTCTTAGGAGACCTCGACAATCGCGACAACCGTTACGTGTCTCGGGAGCATTCGATTGAAAGTCTCGCGTTTGTTTCATGACGCGTTGAACTTACCTCAAATTTAACGGAAAATAGTAAAGGGAAAAAAATTGAAGAAAAATTAAACTTATCTTACCGAAGCCATCACGTTTCAAACATTGGTTTTGCATAATGTCACCAAAACGTTGGTAAAATATAAATTCACGAGAACGTCGTTTTCAATTTCCATAACAGCGAGTCTAACCGTTCTCGTGCTACTATGGATCCCTATAATTTGTCTTCATGTTTCGTCTTGGAGAAACTCCTCCCTTCAGTCACATTATTCATTATTAAACACAAGTAAATCTGTACTACTATCTCATCATTAAGAGACGAGGAAGTTCATTCATTGTTTATTGTAAGGATTTAGGTATCTTGTTCCCTGCTTATGCTTGAATTAATTAAACTGTGTGATATTAATCTCCAGTGGCCCTTCTATTAAATAATATCCATGCATACACTCTGTAAAGGAGTGTTAAGAAAAGACAATAGAAGAAGTGATTGATATTTTTTACCACGTTCATTTTCACTATGGAGTTAAATAACATAATTTTGAAAGTAAGATATTAAAGAAAATAAATCTATTTAGGACACACGAACTTCGATAACTCTATAAAAATAAGTACTACGACAGACTTTGGATTATACAGCTTACAATTTTCTCAAAAGAAAATTTTATTCTCGTAGAAATATATTCACCAGATATTCCTGTGGCAATCAAGACGTCCAATCGCTAATTTTTCCCCAAAACGAACGCTCTATCTCACGTTTTCCTATTTAGATACTTGATGTATTCCGTCCATTGGGTTTCAAAGGGATCTGCCTCGAGGGGACAAATCACATACCGCTGGCACATACGTATTGTTGCTGATTCATTGTCGATTGCCGGGTCAATGAAAGGGTAACGCCATGCCGATCGAAATTAGATTCCCATCGCCTATACAGGGGGCAAACTCTGAGGGAACCACTCCTATTCGACGTTCAAATGAATTACGGCGCGCTGCAGCCCCGGCTATGATCCGTCGCGCGCATAATGAAGTTATGGGACGCCGAGGGCTTGGCACGCGAGAAAAAATTTACGGGCGACATTGGAATTTCGGGAACAATGCGGTTTTCAGGTGGAATCGAACGCCGCGCGGCGAATCGATGGCGAAATTCAACCCCCAAACACTCGGGGGAAGCATTTGCGAATATTAGATTTGGGGGAGCTGTACACGTCGTCACGCTCGTGATATTCCAGGTCGCTTCGAGCATCGAGCGGGTTGATGAACTGTTGTAAGTGTCCAAAGCAGACTCCCAGAGCTCATACGGGTAGACGAAGTCAGTTAAATCGCGGGATAGGTAGTTTGGTAATTACAGGATTACTCCATCGATCGCGAACTTTGGTAAGTCGGGAAGTGTCGATAGAGGAAGCTTATGTGTGTAAATAGTAAGTAATAATGTTTGCTAGTACGTTTATTTGTTTTGATTTTTGGATTGGAGTGGTTCTTAGACTTATAATTATTAGCATTTACAAATTTGAAAGATAGGAAAGCATTTTACCATTCGTGGTAAATGGAATTGGGGGAAAATATGTGAAGATGTGCACAAATACTATAAGTATATCATATTTATTAGACTATTATATATCTTTTTGCCTGTGCAAATTCATATTTTTACAAATTCCAACTGTCTCATCCTTTAAATATATACTACACCGTTTAAAAGATAAAACATTTTGAATGTTCATTTTCACTTTGAATTCGCGTAAACATCTGCAGGCCAACGAATATTCTAGTTAATACAAGGTTAAAACATGACAAGTTAATTAATTTCGACAAGACCCGCGTATCAGTGAAACACGTTTAATTTATAATCGAGACCTTAGCTTTCTACGTTCGATGAAACCGATTCAACCTTGTACATTCAACCGACTTTTCCTCTGGTCAGATAACACACCATTTACCGTTCAGATCCCGTGTCATTTCGAATTTTGAATTCTGTCAGAGCTGGTCTGGCCACAGACAGCATTATCGAGTATTAGTCCAGGGGCAGACACTCGTTGACGGCTTAGACAGCTTAATTACTGGAACAGACTTTTTCACCGTTGCAAACGTGCAAACCTTGAAACTGGAACGGAGCTTTCCAACCCAGGGCAGGTAACATTTTTCACGAGGAAAAAGAAGGCCTTCGACAGGTTAACCTTCGACTTATCGAGACGAGCCTCGATGAAAAGACACGGATGCGCAACGTATCTAACTGGCTGACAAATGGCAATTAAAAATTGCAAGGATAAAGAATAAGCAACGCATATTATCGTAATCTTTTAAGTGTCTTTGATTCGGGTTTAAGCGCAGAGTTATAAAAGTTCACTTTCACGATGCTTTCTAGCTGGCAATAGATCACGGGATCGTTCCTTCGAACAGACAAAAATGGAAATATAATTTGAGCATTCAAATATAGACATCGCGATCAATAACTCTATCGCTGTTTCCGCGAGTAACTCTTCCCTACGAGAATTCAGCTCATTGTAGACTTCGCAATCGATAATACAAAATTTGTTCCACCATTTCTCAACCAAAAGCCATTTTCAATTAATTAATAACTCTCCCTCTCATCAGGGGAATATGGTCTGACCAGGCGTGGTCCCATTCTACTTCCAGGTCTAGGTAGTAGAATGAGATCGGGCTCGGTCAAACGCGTGGAATATTTTCTGAATTCATGAATGTCTGATGGTAAACGGAGTAGTAACCGTAAATGGTCTACCAAATGGAATAATTCACGTATTCAGCCAGACAAGGGGAATAGTTATCACAAAGAGAATAGGTACAGTGCCAAGCCAGACAAGAAAGACGGATACTACACGCGTTCGAACATGGAAAATATAAACAATACCAAGCGTTTCCTTGCAAAACATGGACAACGACCCTGCAAAATTTGTCAAGCATCGGTTTATTAACGTAACCAATACTTTTCACCCTGATGGATCCCGTGATGGAAGACATTCTTCCCCCAACCAAATAGCACGACGTCCGAGGCGCAGGAGTATTAAATTCCGCGAATTATTAGCGGCGTTCGATCGCACGGAAGCCGATAAATCCATGTAATCTGAATGACAGGTATCGCTGAATACCATTTACAATCGAGCAAACACGTCTTGTCACGTATCATGCATTATACCCGGAAACAGCGAAGTTGCGTGGATGCGGACGTGTGCCCCTCACCTTCGGGGCTGTCGCGATTGCCTGGCGGAAAAAATCAAGAGATCGCGTGAGCTCGTTAGCTGTCGCTCCGCGATCTAAGGCGACGCGTGCACGGGAATAATGACAACACCTAGGGCAAAGGAGAAAAACCAACAACGTCGGTAGAGAACTGTCTCTAGAATCGGTTTAGAATCTGTTGTCTCACTTTCAATGGTAGTTAAGGTTCTAACGAAAAATGTTTAGAGTACGAAGAGTAATTTGGCGGAATCAGTGATTTATATTTAGGAGTTACCGAGTTTCATGATTTTTTGATGAATTATTTATGAAATGTAAAGGAAAGGAGGCATTCGTGGATATAAAAGAATGCAATCTCTCTTTTGGCATCTTTGAATTCGTCTTCAGTACTGGTGTGGCGATCCCGAGGTGCCCGAGCTATAAGAAGTACAACAGACTACTGAAATTCTCACTAGAAATGTCAGAGAATGTAGAAACGCATCTAAGCAAATGCAAAATACTTGTGAAGTAAGAATTTCATAAATATCGAAATGTATCAGGCTCAATAAACAAGCTTTGCAAACTACACACCCAGTAACCAAACTGAAATATGAACTCCCACACGTATAAACAATTAAGAGAAAATGAAAAATCTACCCCGAAAATATCCACCTGCTGAAATATTCGAGTAACAGCACCAGAACGCCCCAGCAACCCCCGTAACATTTAAATCTCTACAAAATATTCTAACGTTATATTAATCGTAGTAACCTCCGCTTTAACTATCACGCGGAGCATCAATTAAAATCCGTTTAGCTGGCGACATCGAGGGTCGTTGCAACTTCGCGTCCTGCGGTCCGGCGTCGCAGCGTTACGAAACAGTAATTTCTCGAAAGTTTGAATCACGTCGACGGACCGTTAAATTGCGACGATAACTCCGGCTATAATGATCGCTAATATCATCCAACAAGTGGATCGCGCTCGACACGTCAAGCTCGACGTACGGCCACCGCAGTAGTCGCGGCCGTCCATAGTCAGACGAGCTCCGGCCGCAGGAACGATTATCAGCGGTCCGATGCCGCGGTGGTTACAGTTGCAAAACCAACTCCGCACGTGCACACGCGAACTATGCGCAACTCCGTGCACGATAAAAATTCATGCGTTCAAATATTTAATATTCCATCGTGTTTACATTGGACTGTGTTTGTAGATACGTTATCAAATATGGCGTGTGACGTTAACAATTGTACTCTGTTCAATGTTTAGAGTCTTTTGATTAACCCTTTAATCTATCGTGGTACAGAATTTGAGTCGAACATGGAAAACACGAGTCGGACACGTCATATGAAAGGGCGCAAAGAACTTTACACCTGATTATGGCACGCACGATTCTACAGAAATAGTAAGCCAAAGGGTTAATATCAGTCTCGGATATAATCACGAATAATTCATCTCGATATGCATACAATCACGAATATAATTTATTTCGACCTGTATTTGGGATTAAAAGAAATATACAAGAAAAAAAAAATATGCAGAAAAGGAAGACGAAAAACGAGAAAACTCTTCAACTGACAACCAAGTTCCTTCTTCAATCGTGTAATCCAATTTTAACAACACTAAAGTAGAAAAATTTGACACCCTGCAGCAACCAATTCATAATATTAACACAACCAGCCTTTGCATTATTTTACAAAACACAAATTGCCCCAAAGAGTATGAGATAAAATTGCATCCATTCGGACACGAGGATAGAACAGCGACTACTGTAAATCCAAAAGATTTTCTTCTTTTACTTGCAGAAACTGCTAAGAGCAAACGTAGGAATTGTTTAGTTCGAAAGATCTATACGCTTACACGTACACCCACCCAGCCATTCGCGTCCGTGTACGTGTCCCGCGACGAAACTACGCTGCGTTGCATACACAGGCACAGAACAGAGGTAGTTGGTATTGATTCGAGCGCCAACCTCTTCATTCGAGACCCAACTACGCGAACGCGGGCCAACTCACACCACCGAACATCTTCCAGTTTGTGCATCGACTTCTGCGAAAAAAAAAAAAATGGCAATAACACCTACGCCGGGATCCACTCGGACACACCGACGACAGTAGGTGGCTTCTCCCGTTCTTTTCTATCGAGCTGTCCCCCGTCGCACCCTCGTCCCTTTTTAATCCCCTTCCTACGGTTTGTTTGCCCGCCACAATCTCTGTGCACGGCCGTATCTCCTTCTCTGTCTGCGACGCGCGTTTCCGCGCTTTCTGTCTTCGTCTCGGCCCGCGAGAATCGATGCCTTGAGCCTTGAACTTTCTCCGGCCTCTAGCTCTACGCACACACTACCTCCGCGTCTCTAATTCTCTCTGTAGATCAGGGATGGACAACATACGGTGCAATACAATCCCTCCACTCAGCGAATTTTATTTCAGCTCGTTTATACGTTCGTCAACTAATTAACGCGTGTCACTTCCTACCTGACATCGCCATTTTTACCGTATCGAACATCTGTCATATCGAGCACGGTTGCTTTCCACGAAAAGAACATCGTTTAATTTTTTGTGCCATTTGAAGTTGCATATGCGCAACGTTTTTCCGTGTACATGACAAGTACAGCGATGATCTTGTAGGAAGGCAGGTTCAGAGTATCGATGTACCGTAAGGGATTAGGTTGGCCAAATAGTTTGTTTGGATTTTAACGCTCAATATTGGCCATCTTGTTCTGTGATCTTCTTTTTCTTTCGGAAAAATTCTTGAGTTCAGGATAGTTGAAGTCCCCGTCAAGTTTGTCATCAGCTGGCAGAGAGATAACCATCATTTCAAACCGAACGAATTCTGTGAGCCTATTAAACGTCCCTATAGGGAAACATTGGTTGATTCTAACAAATTTCCAGGATATATAGGTGCTTTTTATTCGAATATTCTGACATCTGCCAATAATGAACAATTAACCTTAACAAGTGTTACGAAAATTTGAATAAATTCTGTTATGTTCCGTTATGTTCGTCATCTAGGATCTTAAACCCGAAAGTCGCAGAAAGAGTCGATTTAGCATCAACTTTAAGTTGTGCACCCCTGTTCTAGATTCTCTCGCTCTGACTCCTTCCCTATCTCTCTGTCCCACTCTTTCGCATACATACACACGCCACCCGCGCCTGTTTGCACGGATTCGATACTGCGTATATCGAATGTCGATACCATCCGCCTGTGAATTTCGACCGTTTGACAGCTCAAGGTTCCCGAACAGCTGATGGCCCCGGGAGCGTTTCGACGATTCCCGCCCGCTGGAACGGACCCGCTCTATCATTATCGTCAAATTTACCAGGATAGCGTAAAGGCTTCCATTTGCGCAGCGCATTATCGATTTTCGTTGGCCCACCGCCGGAATTTCCCGTCCCCTAGCCGGCCTTTTTGCCGAACTGTACCAGCTGGCTCTGGACGCTCACGAAGGTCACTTCGTACGTAAATTAATAGAGATACGACGGCTCTGACCACGCGTCTGCGAACCACAATCGATTGCGTTAATGTCCCCCTTCCCGTCGTTATTCGAGACCTTGTTCCCGTCAGTAGAGAACGTCTGCAAGCGCGAAGGCAATAGGGAAGTACTGTTGGGAGCTGAAAAGGATATTAGAGAAACGGCACAGGGGCAAGAAAGAATATTCACGCTTTCGTAGCCTACTTATTGCCCCCTATTTAGTCGTTTGCTTCATGCGTTGACACCGCTCTTCTTGTCTTCGTTATTTAAATACGATCATTTCCATAGAGGCGTGATTATCCCACTATTGGCAATCCCACCCTAATTTCTTCCAGTCCTACCTACCCTAAGTCTTCTTCTCATCTTCCGATAGTATAAGTTTTCTTTTAAAAAAAGAGCCTATTCTAAACACGAGCATCATCGATGAAATTTCTGTTCAGGAAAAGCAATCGGTAATCTTGGATTTTATCGTTGAATGCAAAAACAGCACCACTGCCTTCCGAACAGTAGACCCATTCGAATTGGTTGCGTAAAAAGCGAAAATGTTTACAGTCGCTCAAACAGTTCTGGCTTTTGTTCGTCAAAGTATCGCGAGACTTGCGCCCGCGGTGCGCGATGGCTGCTCGACGGGTCGAGTGGGTCGCACCAGGGGCTCTTCTAATTCAATTTGTCAAACTGTCGGCCGATTCGAATGGGAAAACAATGCGTTTCTTTTGGACCGTGCCGGGATTATATTGCTACCGTACGTGATACGTATAGCCGAACGAGGGTCAAAGCACCCGTCGATGTTGTTCAATTTCCGATGGTTTCGTGATCGCGCGATCGGTCCCCTTTGTCGTGGTAAACTGCGGTCGTCGACAGTGTGAAAATTCCGCAATCTGGAGTAGCGCAGTCCCGATGTGGCCACACCGATACTAGCACCGGACCGAAATAGAGTTTTCACGCCAAGATCAAAGAGACCCTGATGGACACCTCGCGTAACACTGCTCCGCGAGTAGCCCGATCAGAGATCATTGTTGACGACCCCGGGGATACTCTGATCGATTATCGGATCTCGCCGCGTACCGTCGCCCCTTTTGTTGTTATTTTTATGTCGCACGACTTCCTGAATGCCCTCGAGTTACTCTTCTTTTACAATGCGAAGGAAGCCTGTGCCTTTAACCTCCCGCCTCTCTGACCCTCGGGGTAATTTGAATTGCAGACACGTGCGTGAAACCTAAACGCAGGGATTTTTTTTTTTTTATTCGTTCCAGGATTGTCCAACCTTTCGTGTAATCTCCTCATTTCCCTTGGATAAAAAATATATTCCGCGAGTGGCCTGGATTCAGTCAGAGTTATTTCTAGCGTAGTAACTCGTCTAAATGTCACTCACCGTGTATCTGTTATTTTTTAGATTACTTGATTCTTAACAAGTAAAACGAAACATAAGTGTATAACAAGATGAGAGGATTTTTACTCATCGTCATTTGTGCACGTATTGTTACGTTCAGTTTCTCGTATAAAAGAGGTACTTTGCAGCTTCAGGATATATCTCAGGGTACAAAGAGCCTTCGTAATGAATTACGAAATTTAATTAAAAACACAAGTTTCTTCTCTCACTTAATTTGCAAGAAACAAAGAGATTTGGGGATAAATCTCGAGGAGCATAAATTTATTAGCATTCGCAAGCTCTCCACTGAAAAGTTGCATCACTTTCAACATCCATCACAATAAAAGTCATCTTACTTCCCCCGTTTGTCACGAGTAACGAGTAAATTGGAGCAGTTTCGAAGAGCACTGTTCGTATTTTTTATTGTTGTAGACAGATCGGCGTAGCCCTTTGTCGCGACTCTGACACAGGAACTTACTCGGTACAGAGATCTAAGAGAAGGGAACGTCTGGTTGAACGTGGATATAATTAGCCATGTGCAATTACATCGCTTAAACTGTGCTCGTCGTCAGAATATACAGTAATTCGAAAAGCTTGTTACGAATCGACTTACACAATCGACTGAACCCTGATGATCGTCGAGAGCGAAATTAAAACACTAATTCTACAATGTTTAACAAAATTTTACGAACCGAAAATACATCAACCCCTAACTGATCCCCTTTTTTGTCCCAATGCTCCGCCGTTCGATAAACTGCAGCCGACCAATCGACTGGCACACATTCCAGTAAAAACTAGGCAAAGGAAAATATCACTTTTCCGTTATCAATTAAAGCCGTTCGCGTCGCAGAAACGAACTAATACCAAGCGCTGATCGCTGGCCAATATTTCCCTTTAACGAACGAACGAGGGCACGAAAAACAGAATTCCGTTCGCTCTCGACGAAACAGCCTCCTCTTCCGGATGAAGAATTCGCATTACCGAAATAAATATTTGTCGTTGCACGGTCCACGGAAATAAAGCAGGCAGCGATCGGTATCGGAGCTGGGTGGAAAACGGCTGCACGAAATCCGGGGGCCAAAAAAATCTACCCTCGTTATTTTCACACGCGTTTCCGCCACTGATTTCCGGTCGATGGAACCCTTTGTGTGCTCGGTATCCCGTGGTATTTCCATTCGACCTCAGAACGTTCGCTTGGCGGTCCTCTGGCTCGATGGAGACGAAAGGCAAACGTTCCACGGACGACGACCACCAGGTCAAAGCTATCTCCTCGTTCAAAGGTTCGGTTATGCTAAGGACCGTGACGAGGAGACACCAATTTGCACAACGTGCGGCGTGGACGTTGTTGGCTCGTGGCAACGATATCGAATTTAGGGTCTTCGCCACACGCGACAATCGTACACACGAGGAGAAGAGGTTCGACGACGACGCGGTTGGTTAGCAGCCGGGTAAATCGATTTATAAGGTTTCCTCGGTCGTTCACGTAATACGCGCGTATTATGCAGGGGATGGTCCGAACCCCCTGGAGCCACCGGCAGTGTCAGCCCTGCGAGCGCAGACACTCGGAGGAGTAATCGATAACGAGCCTTGACCTTCGTAGGGCTGCACCGGTGCATCGCTCAAGGCGCCGCATTCCATAGACATCTCGCGGATTGATATCCACCACTCGATCGGGGTTGCTACCGAAAGTCGTCGATCCCTTCGGTCGATCGAGCTTAAGGGAGGTTTTAAAGGGAGGTTTAGGGAGTAGCGGAGAAATTTATAATAAAAAGGTTACTCGATTGATCGCATAAAAATTTGTTACAGTTACTGGAGGACCACCGAGAAATATTTACACGTTTTCATACTTTAGCACTAGTTCTAGTTCTAGTTCTCGGTCAATTTTACCTATGTTCCTTAGACTTCTCCCTAAAATTACTGAATTATTGACTACGTTTTTATTACAATTTTTTATGAGAATAATTGAAATAGGGAACAAGGTATTTATTCATTGATTCGTCTATACACTTTTTATTTTGAAAAATTCAATGTTATACAGTAGCATGTACAAGCAATATGAGTTGACCACCTAAAAATATTTACGTATTTTCATAGTTTCGTACTGGTTCTACCAAGTCGATGAATATGACTCATGTTCCTTAGACTTCTCCCTAAAATTACTGAGTTATTAACTATATTCTTACTGCAATTTTTGATGAGAATAATTTAAACAAGGAACGAGGTATCTATTAATTAATTCGTCCATACACTTTCTATTTTCAAAAATCCAATGTTACACAGTAACCAGCACAAGGAGTATGAGTTGACCACTGGCAGCTCTAATATTAACCCTTTCCATTCCCGTATCTGTCAAACACCTAGCCAGCAATAAAATCAATCGCTTCCGCTCCCCTACGAATAAATTTTGGCCCACTTCGCAGCAGATTAGTATCATCGAATCGATAGCGCTTTGCCGCGGAAAATTTCCCCGTTGTTTGTGACATTCATCGTCGTCCGTTTTGTTCATTTGCTTCCACTCGACGTTCGACACATTCGATATAAAACACAGTCGCTGGGCAATAAATAGGAATCGCAGAGTAAGCAAACAAAGGTGGCCTCCTTTTCCCGTTTCTTCACGGTCGCGTCTTTTTCCTTTCTTCCACCTGGTTTATTTGATTTTCCTTTTCTGTTTGATACCGCGTTATTGCACAATGAATATGGATTGCATAGCGGATGGGAGTGATATTATACCTCACCACCGCGATTTTTTTCTCCTTGGCCTTCGTACTTCGTTTCTTTGAATCTTTTACCTTTTACGCATTTGCTATCTGCGCCGAGATTGCAGGATACAAATACGAATCGAAATTAAACGAACGATATTGTTGATACTTTTTTCCTGGAATTTTTACCTACTTTCTCATCTGGTTCGTTTTCTTCCCTTTGTGTTCTATAGAATCAAGGTTCCCACGGGTCTGCGCGATAAATACGTTCCGAGGAACCAACGGAAAAATCATGTTTATGGAAACTTTATAGAAAGTTCTATATTTATAGAAAGTTTTCGTCTCGATATATACAGAACAAAGTTATTTAATCATTTTTATTACGACTCCGCACCTTTATACTTACTTTCATACTCCTCGTCGCTATTCACGTGTGCCCACTTTTGTTTCGTCAAATAACTTCTTTAATTACGGCTTTAAATAAGGCGTTAAAACAAAGTTCACAGCATCGTGAGAAAGGCGAATAAAATTTATTACTGGAAATATCGTCCACCAATACTCGATCGATGAATTTGTAATTCGCGTTAACAATGAACGCGTTCGCTTCATAAATACGGCGTTCAGAGCCCGCAGATCCTGCGGAAAATCAGGGTTGTAAATTCAATAATTAGTAATCAGCCGTCTCAATTTCGTTGCACCTCGATGCGTTTATCGGGATAGATTGATTTCACAGAATCGTATTTGATTGTTGCGAAATAAGTTTGCTTTCCTTTCAGTGTTTCTCGGCACGCGAATCTTTGGCTCCAACGAAAAAAAAGTTTCAAAATGAACAATTTTCATAAATTTTGTTCCCCGTTGTCCGTTCTCACGTCGTGTATACACCGAACGTAGGGCGGTACCTGGAAATCCTCGTTTCCAGGTAAACCCAAAGCATTGTTTGCCCTCATTAGCGCAATTATAATTAATTATACGTTATACCATCCCCGATATAATAGCTTTTGATTTGTATCGCGAACACGGAAACCTGCCCCAGCGGAGATTATGAATTCTACAATTAGCCTGATTGTTCGAAACGAGTTACAAATTACGCTTTGCGCAGGATTTCTCGAGAATTAGACGGCACGTTAGTAAACTCCGCCAAAAATTGCTCACGTATTTTACTAATTGTTCTGGTCGAAGAAATTTCATACCACCGCGCTTTCAAAATTTCATTAAAGTTTTACGTTAGGGGTAGCGTGTGCGATGAACACCTAGAATACAGAGACAAACTAGAACTTAACCAATTTCAATCTCATTATTATTCGAAACGCACAATATATTGTTGCCTTCGTCCCTCTATCCCACTCGAACTTGTTAAATAATTCTAAAGGGTTTGAAAAATGAGTCTCGTTTAATATTCGCTGTATCCTGTTCGATTTTCAGAGTAGCAAAACTTCGTTTAATATGTATAACAATGCTGTTTCCAACACGTCATTCCCTCATCGATAGACTGCGAATTTTTATTCCTTTATAGAAAATTTAAATGTGCAAGAAACTACAAAATGCATGAGTATGCAATAACGTAAAAAAAATATTGAAAGTAAAATGTACAATACTTACAGAGTAAACGAAATACCTATTTAGGTTCAATTTTTAACCGACTTCAAGAAGGAGGAGGTTAATCAATTCGACACTTATCTTTTTTTTTTTTTTTTTAATAGGTACGTTTGCAAAGATTTTATTTTGCATAAAGATCCACAGTCTATCATCAATGTAATCAAGCATTTAATCGTATATAATCTGAAAAGCAGAAGAAACTGAATCTCTACTTACGATGTCATGTGACAATTCATACCCCTGACACTTTCTTCGAACACTGACATTTTTCCTTCCGATAAAACATATGGATCACTGCTAGAGTTCGACCGCTCCAGCATTTATCTGCCTCGAAAACGATGCTTCCTTTATCGAGCCGCGAGGCGATACTTCGTTAGGCAAACATCGCGACAAGATGGACACATGTACTTATAATTTCCCGAGAAATTGCGTACTCTGCGTCGTATCGAACGTGATATATGGCCCCCGTAGGGCTGGCGATGTCATCCGTTTTGCTTTACGTGGATTTAAACGACGGGAGGGTAAACCGCTTGGGTTTTTCTGTACCGTCGTGCAGCGAAATGTCGCTGAGCGCTTTGAAAATCCGTTCTGTTCCATGGAACCGGATTTTACAAGCAATAGGCGATCACGGTACGTATCGACTATCTGTCATCGTCGAGTGCATTCGAAATGCGCTGCTCCTAAATTCGTCTCGCGAGCGTCGTTCTCGGACTTTCGATTCGTCGGTAATAAGCGTTGAACGCTACTCGAAATAACCGCGCATTCAATACGACGATGTTACACTCTCCGCCAACCCTAAAAATACCGCGCGAGCGATAAGAATGTATTGACCCGTATTCACCTCCTTAAAGCCGGGTATTTTCAACGAGCCTTATCGCGCAGGACGCGGAACACGAGACGAAATTCGCGCGGGTTCCATTTTAACCAAAATTGGACATTTTTATGGCAAATATTATGTGGATAGTAAATTCAAAAGTTGGAATATTCTTGCTAAATGTAATACAGGACCATCGAGACATGTGGCTATAATCATTGAGCAACCTTGATTTATTCAAGGATTCGTATAAGTGATAGATAGAAGAAATGTTTAATTATTTTTTGAAATAGTACTGCCAGTCCTCGAAGGATTAATTCCGCGTCGAGTAAATAATTCTTGAAGGGAGCCTCAGTAACGATCGCTATTATTTTGAATAAGCTTCGTTGAGAACTTATTTTCGCGGTAAAATCCGTTTAAATCATTTTTATCGCCTTTATTATTCCACCAACTCGCCGTCTTGCTTCCTGTGTTTATTTTCTCCAGGCGTTAATGGAATATACACAGGGAAACGTCGAGTCTGTTTCGATACGCTTCGTCGAGTCATCTGAGACATTGAACTTCGATTTTATAGGAGCGCTGTCGGATTGAAGATTTTTCTCGCAAATAAGCTATTTTCTAAATGAAAGCATCCCATTCTTTAATCGAGACATTTTTGCTAACGAGTCGCGAGACCTTTAAGTCCGTTTGTATGAAACCTCGAGGTCCCGGATTTTATAAATTCTAAAGAGCTCTTTCCCGTAACGTCTTGGCCTGAAATAGCAATCTCTCTCGTAATATCGTCCGAGAAAAAGTGATAGGCTGGCGAATCTGAAAAATACAGTTGCCTCTTTAAAATTTCATAATTAAAAATATCGACTTTTCAACGAATTTTGGAGATTATCCACCGAAACGACGTCGCTTACAAAAGCACCCGATGCTTAAAAAGCCTCGGCATGCTGTATAGAAAAATCCAATTAAAAAAAAGTACAATATACCGTGCAATATTTCAAAGTTTCTTCCATCTCTGATAATTATTTCGGTCCGTTGAATTGTATGCGCAACGTAATCCCTTGATCGTTTTATGGATTGCATTCAATTTATATCAAAGCACACCACCGAGAATTATGGCAAACGACTCTTTTCTTTAATTATTCCCGGTTATTTGCACGCTTAACACCCTTGCAGTTTCAACTGTGGAACAAATCATTTTAGCCTAACCTCTGGATGAACATTTCATACGCCATAATATTCCGACAGATCGACGTGTTAACGGATAATTGATACATTTTTGGCAGTTGCTCATCCGAAACGTATCGCGGAACGTCAGCCAGCTGTTGCCCCTAATTAAACGTACCGTTGGCGTAATGAATGAAAGACACGTGTCGCGGACCAGGATGCCCACGTTGAATACGAAATCACCCTAGGCCGAAGCGTTATCGCGATCGCGGCGATGAAAAGCGGCTAAACTGTTGCGCGTGTGGTAAATGCGAAGCGGAAGCGACGAGAAATGACGAGCATTTTTCACCAGGGAGGCATCAGCAACGCTGTCCTTCGATGTAATGCTCCTGGCACACTGGCGTTGGCATTTTGCTGCACCAGTGTTTCACTGGTGCTTTGGAATACCCTTTGCGACAGTGTTGGTGATCGATTGAGTGTCTAGTTTCTAAAGCTGGGTACAGGCAACGGAAACCAACAGCTGAGGCAACTCCAAGCTTATATATTTAGAACTTTGTTTTAGCTGAGATAAGAGCGCACCAGTTCAAAATTTGCTATAAGCACAGGTAAGAAAGAACACCTGTCTCTAACTCTTCGATTGACTCCTGAGTCTCCATACGAATTAACGTGGATTAAATGAAATTTTCTTACGTCGATCCAGTTAATTTCAGCAAATATCGGCAAGATGGGAATTCCAAGCTGTCAACAGTAAGCATCCAAAGCTATATGGAGTTATCCATGGCGTTCCCAAGCTCCGTCACTGCGCGACAGCGAAATTTAAACACCGATGGGCCTATTAGAGATGTTCCCTCCTGTCACTGCCAAAACGCAAACGCTCGGGTGTCACGGTTCTAATCGGACCGCCAAGGTTGATGAGCGTCGAAATTGAAACGCAATGGGAAACGATCGCCCCGGCTCACCTGGGTCTCGTATTTCGCGCGTTAATTAACCTTTAATTAGCGTCGCCAAGCGAGAATAGTCGTGCGAGCCGTTTCACGCTCTCCCGGATCGAAGTTTGCTCATTAGCAGCTGATACGAAAGCTTCAAGGTCGCAGAAAGCGACGCCTGGCCAAGCTCAACTTGCGCGAGGTGTATCAAAAATTATTGTATACCGGGATATACGACGAACTTGAGACGCGTACTTTCTCCGCTCAACGCGAGCTTGGCGACATTCTCGAACCATTTCCAGCCACTTCGTCGAGCATGAAATTGAAGTAGCCTGGATCCAACCGGATGGCGCAACTGCACACACACACACACACATACACAGTTACCTTACCGCTCCAGTTTTCGGAGGACATATTTGCCAGTCGCATAATCTCGCGTGGAATCTGGTCTGCGAGGTCTCCTGACCCGATTCTGCCTGTTATTTTGTTTGTTTATTTTTATTTGTGACGATACGAGGATACGAGGATAGGATACGAGCAGGGGAAACGTTGTATTCTATGATTGAACTTATAATGTGAATTGGAGTGGGCCATCGAATGGTGCTGTTTGCGAGAAGAAGGATACAGCGAATAGGAAAAAGTAGTCCAGTTTTTCTGAATTCGGTACAAACCTGTCGAGCGTCACTCGACATAGGACAGCAAAGGGTTAAAATAAGGGTGAGAGTCTATAGATCTTTCATCGACTGGGAGAGACTTCAAACAGTGGATAGACACACAGGAATTCGTTAGCGAGCTGAAGAGTCTATACAGAGTAGTCTACACAACTGGACAATGAGGCATTGCTGGTGTGCGATCGTAAATTAAAGAGAAGTAAATTAAACAAGCAAATAGGAGACTCGAGGCAAGGACTGCAGCAAACAAGACAGCAAGAAAGAATCCAATCTCTGCCACCTCGTTCAGTCGGCTAAAACGTTAGGGACAGGGATGCAACGTGGTCGAATTTACAAGAACGACGAAAGTAACGAACACGGGAATAATTATTCTACCCATCTTAAGTGAGAAAAGAATAGTAGAGATTTCTCGTCTTCAAACTCACATTTTCAACGTACATGAAACTGGAATTTGGCACGTGATTGCTTCGACACGCGGTGGCTTTCAGGACACCCCGTACGTTTTCCAACGAGAGCGAAACGAAGACGATTAGCGTAACTTCAATTATGCGTCCGTGAGCAACGGTAACTTCGGTTCTTGTCCATCCAGGCGTTAATCGAGATTGAAAGTTTTCTCGTTACCCCTGGAGACAATCTGAAAGCCTGCGATGTTCTCCAGGCTGTACAGCTGATCTTCCCCATTTCTCGTTTACGCTTCTTCCGCGTCCTGCTTTTCTCTTATCCGAGTTGGCGCGTTGTCTACCCTTATCTCGTTCGCTGCAGTTAAAGCCACGTGCTGGCTACACGCTGCGTCGAACAGAACCGTTAAAACGTCCAACCTTCTTGTTTTTTCCTTAGCACTCGAGTATATTAGAAGGTAAAACTACCATTAATTGTCATTACTCTCATTAGTTTTATTCTCTGTTATCAAATTTCACGAACGCACGAAGACGACATCCCTTATGCCATTTCTCATTTTCCTTGTCTGTAGTTTTGCCCCGAGTAGCACCGGACTACAGGTAAAATTACCATCCAAATAAATCCATCGAATAACGAATAGTAATAAAATAAACAAATATTTCACAATGAACGAATGCAAATTTAACTTCGTCGAGAAAAAAATGCTATAAATTATCCACTATCTCTCTCTGGAACACTGTTCAGCGTTACCACCCTCAACAATACTTAACTTATCGTAGACCCACGCGCCACCAAAGCCCTTATGGGAAATGTCATAAGACAGACTCGAACAAAGGACTTCCTGCGCAACGTCTCAGCCGAGATTGTTCGCAAGACGATTGCACGAGACTCGTAGGTGTCGCATAACGAGGACACCGCGTCAAATTTTCATTGATTTGCATATGGTTCCCACCTACGGACACCTACGAACACGTGTTCGTCCAAGAATACTCGTATAGAGGATGAACTTTGCTAGTTAGGGACGTGTCAGGTATTAAGAAGTCAGATTCGTGCAACTTTGGGCCACCATCTATGTACCGCGAAGTATCGTGCTTTGAATTTGAGACTGTTTCTCTTTCTAATTATTACCTGTTAGGTAACGAGATAAATAAAATTCTTGATCTACACGAATTATAAAGGTTACGCTAGAATTTGATCTATTTTCGTTGATCATCTATAATTTTGGTGTGCTCGATTAAAACCGTTCAGACAATTCGACAGATCACTGTGATTCTACAAACTCATGGGCCACGTAATTTCCATATAATTATTCCTCTAGTAACGCCTCACGAACTTCAAAGTAGTCAACAGCTTCCTCTTGTTTTTCCTCGTTCTTAGTTTCATCCGATCAAGTAATGACCGTCGCCAATTAAAGGAGAATCAAAGGAGCATCAAAGGAGCCCGTTGTTGTCGAAATTAAATTCGTTAAATAGCCTTGAACCATCTCTGTGATGAAATTACCCCTTTCTCGCGTAAACTCGACCGATTCGCGACGACGCTCATCGTCTGCCCCTTTAACGCTCCCGACCAGCTAGAATGGGGTCTCTCTTCTTCATTATCATCGCGTTACCTTTCTCCGTCGTCGTTGTGACGCATCCAGCCGATCGCGTTTTCAGCTGCGACGCAGATCGAAAAGGGAAATCCAACCGGTTGGGATGAAAGCGCCTTATGCAGACAGAGATTGCGGAGTGTGAACTTAATTAAGTCCCGATTAGCGAGTAATCGTGTATCCGTGCCAGCCGATCGATAGACCGCAAACTTGGTGCCGGGTATCTGCAAGCCGAATCTCTCTTCTCTGGAAAGGTCAATCTCGAAACCAGGGAAATTTGCATTTGAAAATTCGGGGTTTGTCCTTGGAGTTGGGGCAGCGCCTCGGGCGAGCGAGCACCGGCGATGCACGAAACGATCTCGGGAAATCCATCGCGTCCATGAATATTGTAAATAGTCCATTGAATGTATATTTATAACGAATCGACAACGAGCTTGGAATGCAGATAGAACTTCGAAGTCTCTTTTTCACGCAGCGCCGCGCGATTGTGTTTCACCGATTCAACGCTCGGTTCTACGGCTTTAAAGTTCAAGTTATTTTTGTAGAGACGAATGTACGACACGTTGACTGCCCGACAATCGTGAAAATTTCTACGAGTATATTCCTAGCATACGTGGTAGTACTTATTTTTAACCGACTTCGAAAAGGAGGAGGTTACTCTATTCGACATGTATATTTTTATTTTCTTTTTTTTTTGCGACCACGTTTGGATTTACCAGTCCTATCCAGATTAATTTTATTTAACACTGTACCTGATGGTATTAAAAGGACTAATAGAATGCAAGTCGCCTGTTAAACCAATGTGGAATCTTTAATACATAAAACCTTTCTATCAGCTATCGAGACTCCGTCTGACCAATGCTCGATATTTCTACTTGCGTTCGCGTTTCCATACATCGACGACGGTATTTAATTCCTCAGTGAAAATCGTTGTCACCCATATGTAGATGACGTGGTGGTCAACGTGATGAGAGTGCAGAGAACACGAAAAAGTAATTTTGGGAAAAGTAAAGGTAATCAAGCGATACATATTTCACATCTGAATTTCCTATAGGTGATCCAATAAAACTATTAGAAAGATCACTCATACGTGTATAAAAAGCACGTTTTAGATATCGAATGGTTTCCATCGTTGATTGAGATATAATAATGGACGATAAGTTGACTTTCGAAGGTTGCTAATAGCATTCTGGATTTTCGAACCGAGATAATCCGCTTTATCAAATCCCCATTATAACAGACCTTCTGTAACATAACCCACGCCCATACAGGCTCGCGCACTCGTGTTTCTCGGTAAAATACTCCGTCGGGTTTCATCGTTCGCTTTTAATTCACTCGTTGATCCACTTCGGGTTTCTTTCTTAACCGTCTGATTATACGGCCAGGTTAGAGACTAATAAAAAGAATGGGACGAAGTATCCGAATGAAAGTTTCGTGGCTTCCTCTTTTTGGGGGGAACGTTATATTCTTCGCAATTCGAACATAACGCTTTAACCCTTCGCAAGTCCCCTTCAGATGTTCTAATATACGTTTTATGAAAGTCAAGAGATATTACTTTTAATTTAATGTTAACAAACTTAATGTTTGATTTTGCAATTTTATTAATAATATTGGAGATCGAAAATGTAGGTAGTGGGTGCGTGATTTGAAAGTAACGTGGGTTATGGAGAGTTAAAGCAGATGTACCATCGTCGATATATGGAAACGCCAACGCAAGTAGAAGTGTCGAGCATTGGTCAGACGGAGCGTCGGATTAACTTCAACAGCTGATAAAATGGTTTTATGTATTAAAGATTCTACGTTGCTTTAACAGGTAACTTACATTGTATTAATTCTCTAATTTACGTGGTCCATTTTCTAACAAACAATAATTTTTATTTATAAAATGTTCCTTCAACTTCGATAAAAAAAAAAATGAAATTTATATGATAGTACCTCTTATTCTATAAACAGTATAACATGTATGTTCTCGTTGATATTATATACATTTTCGAATTTATTCCCATACACTTTCCCACTGGCAACTGTCATAAATGCATAAACGTTTCCAATCTACTGATTGCAATATCGATCAAACTGAAACTATATTAACACTAGGTTTACAGAGCACGATCATTTTGACCCAGTTCTAGAAACCGTTTACATTTTTTGCCAACTACTCACGGCTATCCATTTCCAAGCATGTATCCAAATTTGATTCAAGCCTTCCAAATAATTTCAACAGCTCAACTTCGTTTATTAAATCATAACTTCGGTAACACAAATCTGGTATGACATCTCCGTAAACCTAGCGTTAACCCACAACCTTCAATCTATTGAATAAAACAGCGGTTACCACAGCCCTTGAACAAATCGTCCCCAATTAATTTCGTAATTGTATACGTCGAAAACATCCAACGTTGGCACAAACAAACTAAACAGGTAACGTAATTGTTTCTCGGACAACGAAAAACTCGGAACTGTCACGAATTTCCCAAGGTCTCCGTTTTCCCCGTCGCTGGCAGCCCTTCCCTAGGTTTTCCTTTTCTCCCTGGCCAGCCCACATCGGCGCTAAAAGCAAACACAGGCGTGTGTCCCAGTTTTCCCCGACCGTTTCGACTCGAATTTACAAGCGGCGAGAGTTATTTTTTTTTTTACAGTGACCAACCACCGCATCCGTACACGCCGGTGACAGGTGTCTCGCGAACGGGATGAAAGCTACCGACACCCAGACCCGATAACCGGGCTGCGAGAGGCCCGGACACAGCATTCGAATCCGGTCACGATTACCTTGAACTTGCAATCCGTTCGAGCGCGTTTATACGCCGCGTTCCGTTTAGTCTAGGTTATTGTGTTCCGCGATGCTTGTTATCGCAGTTCGTTTGACGTTAATTAAATCTCTCGAAACTGCGCACGGGGGAGCACCCGAACGGTTGGTATGGGGGATTGGAATTCAAATATAGAGGAAATACGCTCGCGTTGCGCGCACTCAGACGAACGCGCTAAACTTTCGCGAGGTCGCGCCCCGCCGTGTTTCAAGGTGAAACACGCTAATAGGATTTCGATGAAACATTTCCGCGAGACCTGCATTTATTGGGAGATGAGCGTACGCGAAACTTTTAATAAAAAGAGCAGAGGAACACGCGAGAGGGACACGAGGTGAATCGCGAAACGGGCACAAGGACAGCCTTTTTTTTTTCATTCTCCCCCCAATGCTCTCAGTTTTGAGGAAATTTAAATACGTCTGGAAGCATCACGGACACGCAGCTTTTAACGAGTTTCGTATTCACCCCTGTCACGCGTGGAAATTATATTATTGAAATCCAGACGCGTTCGTTATCGCGTTTCTCGCTGACGAGACGGATTCGTTACTTTTTCTGGGCCGGCTCGATCGCTGGCAGCCAATTAAACACGGGTTTAATTGAAATGAGTCTTTATTTGTAGCTTTTTTCTATTCGCGAAACTATGATATTTTTGCGATTAACTGTTTGAGGCACACGATTATAAGAGAGAAATAAAATTCGAGCTGCACAGAAGAACAGTGTCAACAACTTGCTCAAGCGTTTTGACTCGTATACATTTCCGCTTATTGTACTTTTAGCGTTGGTTCATAGTATTGCCACGTGAACGAAAAACTTTATTAACCCACCTAACTTCAAAGAGTCAATGGTTGTACGTTAGAGTTTTGGCTGCACATACTAGGAGTACGTTCTGATTCAAGCTTAATAGGTTTGATGTTTACAAATAAATTTTCCATTATAAATATATACACGTGTAAAGTTTATTCATGTACGTATTTATTATGAAACATTTATTTGGAAACATTAAGCCCATCATTTAATTCAGACAAATTTCTTCAATAGATACAGAGGGTATGAATACTTATGGGACTGACTGTATGTAGTTGTTTAATTTATTGCGATCCAAGTAGGCATGGATCATACGGAATGTAATCGCGATTGTCTAAATAACAGCAGTCAGTCGTGACACAACAATAAAGAAATACATCACTCATTTATATTTTTCTTACAATACGAACTATTACGTCTATTTTTAAATAGAATAGATATTTAAAAGAAAGCTCCAACAACACCTTTTTTAACGACTTACTTTCACCAACTTTAAAACGTATGCACCATTACTATTCTAAGCGACAATTGCCAATAAGTGTGTCGATAATTGGGAAGTTACCTCGACAGAAAAAAAGGAGGCGTAAAGTATCGACTCCGCTAATGAACGTTCCCTCCAATTGAATATTCGTGTCCTGAATAAAAACGGTCCGTAACAGCATCGAGACGTCGAAATAAAACATCCGACTAACGATACCCGCCAGAGTGCTCTTTACACAAGACTGTCATGTTAAGACTGTTGAAATTCGCCGAGAAACGCGAAAATTCGAAGAAACCAGCGTGTTCCCTCGGGGAACTTTAATCAATGAAGCGGTTTACCCACGGCCAATCTCACGTTTCCATCTGCGATATCGCAGCCAATTCGCCATCGATACATCGTACCTAGCCCGATATGGTAAATTCGGTTAAAAATACAAATCGTTGCCCCGAGCTACAAAGAAATTTAATCCTCGTAAAAATCGAAAATATTCCACCGACGGGGTGTTAGCTTCGAGATCACGTTTTAAGGGAAAATAAATTCGCGTAGCTGTTTCCTTCTGAGCACTTAACGAAACGAATGGCCCAGACGATGGGATTAAATATTGATAAAACAAAGTTTAATCTCGACGCGCAGTATTCCCCAAAGGGATGAAACAGTTCGCGCAGGAACCGTCGCGGCACGAATCCGGCATAAAATAATAAAATCATTCCGGAAATTCGACGCAAGGAGCCGAAACAAGGCTGAACAAACACGGCTCCTGTATCGACCAGTCGCCTGAATTGCCCTGTTCGATCTACGGGGACGGAATAAAGGCGAGGGTGGCGGAACTAGACGAGCAATACGTTTTCTAACACCGCTCGACCACCGGAGGTAACCGGCGCAAACATTCACACGGTTCTATGGATCCGTGCTGGTCGGAGACCACTCTAACCGCTATCACCACCTGCGCGCACACTTCAAACCTTAGCAGACATCCACGCGCAACATCTCGACCTATGCCAGCCTGCCACGAGAGTCCACTATTTTACCTTACCAAATGATATTAGACGTAACAAAGCGAGGGTATGCCTATCGGTCAAAATTTAACTCAAAAGCATCAAGTTCTGTATATAAAAATGTACGTAGGGAATTTTCGAGGTATCCTTTTCTTCTCTATATTTGTCATTGTTTACTTCTGTATGTAGACCATTACCTGTGTGTAGCACCACCTAATTTAACTCTTTCAAACCTGGTGTCCAGAATTCAGGACGCAACATTACCACACACAAAACCTACGCTATCGTTTAGGGCGACTGTCCTTATTTATGCACACGAAGAAAGACCAGTTTTCCTCAAAAACTACACGATTAGAATTTTCTGAATTTTTCCATGGTGATTTGAGTCCAAGTTAACCCTGAAAATTAAATTACATTAGTACGAGAAAAAAAAAGAATTCAGGTCTGGAAGAGTTAATTGATTATCGACGTAACGGTTGAAGCAAAGCTGTTGACTTCGAAGAGATCGATCCCTCGATGGTTAATTAAGATTGGACTGATTATCCACCGCAAGACGGTGCAGCTGCATATTATACGACCAGGATCCCATCGTCTTCTCGAATGCAGTTTAAATGCATTCTGCCTTGCTAGACGTATGTTGAACGATGTTACGGTGGCTTCGTGTACACACCGCTTGCACAGTGTAGTTTGCCGACTTGCTCGTGTTGCAGACCAAAATTGCACCGCCCTTCGACCATCGGCGGTGCGTTCCACGATAACGTCTGACGTTTAACTGGAATTACGATCTCGTGATTGTCTCGGACCTAGACGAAACAATCGATTTCTTCTGTTTACGTATTCCAATGCTAATTAGTCGTCTCCTTACGTGGTAAATGCGCACCAAAGGATACTGTGTACAAAAAGAATATTCTCAGAGGTGAGCAACATTCTTAACTAGATTGCTTAGAAATTCGAATTTCAATTATAGAAGTACCGTGACACTCGTCTAAGTGCCTTGAGTAAACATTCATTGTACGTTGTTTTAATTGGACATCCATCGATCTTACCCATCTATGCATGTCGCTCGTAACCAAGCGGGGAATTTGAGATCATTTTTTGCACTTCACGTTTTCTATCGTTAAACCTTTCATCGATGATGAATTACGGGAGTTTTCGTTGTTACACGCAGGAAATCGTGTAAAAAGAGAATCGAACGTAGTTTCCGAGCCCGTTAAGGCAGTGTAGAACAGCGGCGCCTCGCTATGGGCGGTCTAGAGCGCAGACTTAAGGGAGAAGACGTTAAATGGGTTCTTTATGGAAATTTCTCTAGAGTTTCCATTAGGCCGGAGTGTTTTTAGTTTTAAGCGTCCTTAAAAGGGCCCCTTGAATTTTATGAAGGCCTGCGTATGCATGTGCCAGTAATGAAATGTAGAGAAACCTCGTGACAGAATATTTGAACAATTTTGCTCCCAATCGGTCAAATAATTCAATTGATTCGCAAATTTAATGACTGGGACCATACAACGATACATGGCGGAAAAACTGAATGGAAAATGATCAAATTTTTCTTCGGGGGCTTCCTATTCCCAGAAAAATGAATTTTGCAAATTGAATTTTAAAAATTCATTGGTAATTGAATTCAAAAAATAATTTGGTTCATTTATTATCTATATAGTCGGTTTATAAGGCATTGACGCCGATAAGTATCAATGATTAAAATATCGAAAAGTGATATCAAATACGCGCCGCCTGTAACTGATACGTATCGATACTCTCGTATCGGCATATCAAAACGTTGGTTTGGTATAAAACGATGCTCCGTTAAGTGATATCGATAGTACCGTATTTTATCATGATATAAAATTGGTTCTATTCCTTACGCAGTGTTTTATTACATGCGGTACCTGATACTAATTAGAAGATAATAAAATCCACGAGAAGCACATCATGCACAATAAAATAAATACAACGAAAATCGAAGCTCATTATTGGTTACGTAGAGCACTCATTTCTATCCACAAAAAAAAAAAGTATATAGACACTACTACTTCACGATTTTCTAAAATCAACCTTCTTCCAATCAAAATTTTTTTCTTCATTTACCGATTACTTCTTCAAACAAGAAACGATATTCTAGTACTACATTCTCACCCTCGCGGTACTCTTCCTTTCTATATTTTCCGTGTACAACGATAATCTGACAAAAAAGAAAAATGCGCGAAGTGGAAGCACACAGTACCAAACGTTTCAAACAGGTTTCCCTCTGACAATGGCATTTTCGAGTCTGGGCGTACCCACAACCACGCGTTCGAGATCGTGTTTGCACGCTACCCTAGCCAGTAAACTACGACCCCGTAACTTAGTTCCCAAGCACCACTAAGCGAGCGAGCAACAAAGGTGGTAGATGCGTTTCGAAGGCCCGACGAAAAGAGGGACGACGGTCGGGGGACCGCAAGATACTTAGTCGGCACCTTGACGAAGCTCCTAACCACCGAAGAGGGAAGATCAAGGGAGTTGGTGCCCCGGTGACGTCACTCTCCCTCCGACAGTCATCTGGGTCAGGACAGACTGTGACCCAGTTAGTGGCAAAGCCAAACGCTCGCGTATACACACGTACACGCAAGTTTTGCATGCCTGCTTCTCGGGCATCCACCGTCGGAAACGGCCACCTACGGAGATTCGAAATTTCGTTGCCATTCTGACGGGAAATTGAATTCGCGGAATTCCTTTGTACCGTACACTTTGAATCGCGGCTGCTTTCCCGCGCTCTCTTTGTGAACCCCCCTGCATCGCATGTGCTAATTTGTGGTCCACTGTCGGGGCCTACGCCGTGATTTATAACGTCCACGTTTAATACTCTCGCATTCGACACTCGAGTTAATTGCATTCAGGGGGCCCCTTTGTCCGTCGTTTTCGCGATCGATGTAAAACATTGTCGCGAAATTTCATTGGACAGCCAATATTGAAAAGCCCTCGCTCGGCCTCTACTCTTTCGTCGGGGCTATTTCAGCGGCGCGCGAAGAATCTCATTCGCGTGTTTCGACCCCGTGGAAAACAAACTCCGATATCAACGGCGACACTCGCGTCAAATAACAATAATTCCGTGAACGGCTGACGCGTGAAAGGTACGTCAGTGGAATAATTTCTCCCCTTAATGGTGTTTAATATTATTTTCAATTTACGTGGTTACTGCTTTCGTCAGGGATGTAATTTTAATTATATTTTATTATATTTTAATTACGTCGATGATAATGTTGTGTCATGGGATACATGACGTCGGTTGGACAGTTGAACAGCTGTTTGAGTAAATGAGAAAGTGAGATAAATTAACCCTTAAATGCCGTAAGTTTCAAATTTGATACCGGATTTTTAAATCGAATTGCACGCTTGCAATTGGTTTGTTTTTAATATTTCGCTGTATGTATGATACCATTGCATAATGTTCTCTTCATCAAAAGTTAAAAAAATAAACGTCAACTGTGAGAATTGTTCGCATAATAAATACATTGATATTTTTTTTTTTTTAAATTTAATTTGGAAAATCAGACTTCTAAGGGTTAATACGAGTTATAAAAGGTAACGTGTAACTTAACAATGTTTAAGGTTTTGTGCATACGAATTGTTCTTTGATCTGTGATTTCAAGTTAACCTTTCGCGTTCCCAGATCTGTCGGTTCGCGGAATATCGCGCCAGCTTGAAAAATGTAATTTGGAGAAAGACGGCTTTAAAGTTTGGCGTTCAGCGTGTAAAGCATACGACGAGGTCAGTTCAAAATCTTATATACGTACGACGTTTCAACTTTTCGTATTTCACCATAATCCTTTCAGCGTAATGTTTCTAAAACTTATAACTTTGAGAGAATGTAAAAGAAAATTGATTCTTTTTTTACCACTAAACTAGGCAACTTGAATTTTAATGTATAATGTTAAAGCATATAAAGAGTTCAGTTCACTCTGTATCGTATATTCTCATGTTTCACCCAAAACTTCGGAGTCGTTTTCCTCGAAGCGTCATTTCTCGAGCAGGCTGACCAGCTTTATAACACTTGACTAATTTTTTCATCAAATTAACAAAACATCAATAGACCCATGCACAAAATCTTAAACATCCCTAAAGTCTCAGTTTCTCGAACAAACTCCTAACAAAGTACTCGTTTCCGTACTTCGCACCCTGAGATTCGATAGAAACAATACAAGGTTCCCGTAGCTCGTCAAAGAACGATCCCTTTCAACCCTCTCGTCGACTTCCAGCAGTCGACGAAGATTTCCACGAGTTGATTGCAAATTCGAAATAATCAGCGCGCGATTCGAGACGCTTCCTTGATGCTAACAAGAAGGGTTGAGAGCGAGATTGCAGGAAGGTCGACGGGCCGACTCGTCGATTCATCGATTTCGCCGATCCAATGGGCGTAATCTCGTCTTGACGCGTTCGCCTAGCGGCGATTTGTCGTGTTTTACAATGGTGCGGTCATCGATTCATCCGCGACCCGCTCGAGGATGCCTTCGAACGCTCTTTCTCTGGTCTTCCCTTTGATTGCACCTCCCTTTTTTTACCGTGTCCCCTTTCCTCCTCTTCCTGTGCCCCGTTTTTCTAGGCTGCAGGCGACGATTCGTCCGCGAGTGGCGCAAAATCACCTGCTCGTATCCCTAATGGAATTCAAGGGGATAGTTCTATTGTATCCCAAGGAAATAATTAACCACAATTATTTAAAATATACTCTGAGTATTTTTCTTTGCCGTTGGGTATATTGATAAAATTTAATTGAAAGATATCGACCCTTATTAGAAGTCCACGCTTTAAACTTGACCGAACTAAACGTAGTTGCAGTTGAAACAATAATAAGAATTATTCTGAATATTAAATTAGTCCTTGTAGATAAATACAAATAAATTGGACTACTGTTCCACTGTAAACTTATATGTAGATTTGAATGTACACGTTCGTGGCCCACACGGTGGAGGGTGTCTCTGAACACCCTTTCTCTAATCCTCCCTTTCCACTAATACTAAGAATTATTCTAAATTTTAAATCATACCCCGTAGATAAATACAAATAAATTAGACTACTGTTCCACTGTCAACTTATATGTAGATTTGAATGTACACGTTCATCACCCACCAGTGTCTCCAGACACCCTTCCTCTAATCCTCCCTTTACAAGCACCCTTTCTCACTCTCTTCTCACCCTCAACTTTTCCATGATCTGTTTCCCTGACTTCATCAACGAACTGTCACAAAATCACTCGCACCATCGACACAGAATTGGCTGTCCCGCCATCTGGAAAGTTTCCTGTCCTTCTTCTTTCCTCCTTCATCTATTTGCTCGTTCCCATCCACGAAACTCTACGCGAACAGGGGTTGCAGAATGTATCGACGCAGACTTCCCGAAGAATTAGTCGAATTCAAGTAAAACAGATACTCGAAGTTGGTCGAAAAGGGGAGGAACGTCTGTCAGTCGGAAGTTGGGCGGAGTTCGAGGCGTCGCTGTTCATTAAAATGTAGCGCCTCGCCACCAATTAGCCCCCCTGGTTAGAAATTCTCTTAATTATGCCGTTGTTTTTCCAGCGTTCTTTTCAGTCGCTCGTGAAACGTTCCAATTAGAAAGTAGGCGTGTCGCGTGTCGAGAAGTCTCCTCTCCGTCTTAAAATTTTCAAGCGCCATCCGATCCCGTCGTGTTCGGTGAAACATCGTTAGAACGAGGATAATGAGAGAACCCATCGGTCGCCCCTATCATTTACAGAAAATAAATTAACCTTTTTTTTTCGACATCTGTTCCAACAAGGAGCGTCGCGAAGTGCGTCCTCCTCTCTCGTATTTGGACGAAACTTTACATGCTCTTAGAGTGCTCGTAAATAAGGGATGCGTCTTTCTACAAGCAGTAACTCAAGTTTAAGGAGTGAAACTGCCTTACCAAGTTTCACCCCCTAACGCTGTTTTGAAAACTATCGTAGATAGGAGAAGAAGTTTTTTAATGAAATTCGTGGGGTTTGACGGAAAGTAACATGGGTAAAAGGATCGATAAGAAACATTTTCATTTTCGAGTAGGCAGCTTGCTACTTTTATTTCGAATTTACAATTAAAATATTAAACGAGTAAGCGTAGGAGTCTCCTGTAGGCAATCCACCATCCCTCCGATCTAATGTTGACGTTACATTTTTACGAATTTGCAACACCTCGACCCGTTAATCTCGAGTTTCAACACCTTTGTAGCAACCATCTCACCTGTCCAAAACTTTACATCGAGCAGCTCCGTCACACGAACGCTGGGTATCTAGATTTTCCACCATTAGAAGTCACGTTACGTGCGACTGTCACGGACATTTCACCGTGCTTCGTTACCGAGCGAAACATTCACGAAGACAGGTGCAACTCTATGAAAAGAGGAACCCTTCTACTCAAATTGGCCGTCGAGAGACGTAGACGTCTTCCAGAGCCCGTTCCCCAGCAATAATTCCAGCTTTAGGGAAACGAAACTCGCCCCAGACGAGTCGGGGAGGAATCTTTGTATCGAGCACGAAGAAGCGCGGTCTTGAAGAGGGGATTGGGGGTACGATTGTGGGCACTGTATCTCTACTTCTAGACGAAAGTTTCGCCGTTAAGCAGCTCTCTCGATGGGCCGGGCTTCTCGTTAACTGCCACTCGCGAGTCGTTGCTAATAATTACGCGCCAGAAACTGCGTGTCCTTGCACCAGCCTTCGATAGCGCTGGTAATAGCTTCGCAAGGTCACGTCATCCAGAATTGGGTGACAGGACTTTTCGTTAAGGTTCTAACAAAATTCATTCCGAAGTCGAGGCGTTAATCAAAATAAATCTGAATATAATTCGTGAATTTGAAGGGGCTGGAAAATATAAATACTACACCAAATAATAGACTATCTAATTTTCAATTCCCTCGAGACAAAATACTAACCTTGTAGAAATATTTACAAGTTTTAGTCTGGCAGTCAACGTGTTTGAAGGAAAAAATACTAAAATACGTAAAATTTTTAATTCAGAGTCTAAAATAAGAGGAGAAAGCAAATAATTAGCAACTGGAGTAGTATATTAAACGAAATTTACCGCGTTGGTACCGCCATTAATTTTATTTTTCTGCTTCAAAGTGCGCCCAGTGGTACCTTACTCCCCCTATGTAGCGATCCTGGGGTGGTGGTAGTGGATCCGTAATAAGCTCCGCGTGCACATTCGAAATGTTTCGCGCCGCTGGAGCGGAAGCATCCGTGTTTCGGGCTCGCAATTACGTTCCGACCTTGACACGATCGAGGCGTGTTCGAGGAATCGAAAGGAAGATCCGCTTATGGATTCTGAATAGACTGCTCGTGGACTTGCAAATAAATACCTGATTGCCGCGGTGATTTATGCCGTCTCAGGCGGGGAAACGAACGATATTGTGCGCGATGATAAACCGAACGTGGATTCTTTCAGGACGCGCCGGGATGCGTGCGTTCCAAAGGCCGTGAGAAATAGAAGTCTGTCGCCGCGGAAAGTAGGTCGTCTTATTATGGCTGGCCACGAAGTTTCTGAAATGGGAAAGGGAATTTTTGCTGGGAACTCGTTTAAATGGACTCGGAGAAATATGGAGCGTGCCCGATACATTCAACGAGGGCTCAACGATTGGCAATTACTCTTTTTGCTCCGTCTTTCGATAAGAAACTCCGCTGCGTCGATTAATTTCAAGGAGATTGTTTGCAATGTCGATCTGCGAGCTTCGATACCGCGCGAACTTGTAAACAAAACCATCTTGGGATACTTAGACAATCCCACTCTGTTTAATTCAACGTGGAATCGTCTTCGATGAAATTTGAATGCTCGATTTAGGGATACGAACCATCGATAGCCTTGTTACACGGTTCTTAACGTTAACATTTTCGACCGATTCTTGTTTCTGCTCGGTGCATTGAATTTTGGAATAAAACACCGTTTCAAAAGGGTAGTTTGCACCGCGGTAGAACGACTTCTTTGAAAAAGTATCCAGCCTTATGAATTCATGAAGATTCTATGCCAGTCGTCTTGATTTTAAAACTTACTACTG
This sequence comes from Hylaeus volcanicus, assembly GCF_026283585.1. Taxonomy (NCBI): domain Eukaryota; kingdom Metazoa; phylum Arthropoda; class Insecta; order Hymenoptera; family Colletidae; genus Hylaeus; species Hylaeus volcanicus. The sequence continues at coordinate 23,029,800 of NC_071978.1, read as the reverse complement.
GCGAATAGTCTTTCACGAACATTGAAGTTCTCGAAAGTAACTTCAAATGAATCGATTCAGGCGAAGTCTGTAACCAATGGAAGCTATGCTGCCAGTTTTCAACGATGTCGTCTCCGAAGCAGATAAGGATTTTTAAATAACATTCAGCACGAAATGATTCGATTCTACATTCGCCTGATTGATCCATGGGAAGATAAACTTTGAGAGACACTGACGCAGCTGTAATACACGAATCTCAAAATAACGCAACAAAGCTAATTTTCCTCGTGAATCATCCTCATCGTTTAAGAGGTCAAACGCGTTCTACAAAGCGATTCCACCTGCTCGCTGCCAGCGCGGAACAAATAACGCTAATAAATAGCGAAATACGCGCGGTTCGTGTCGCACAATGTCTATTAGTCGGAAGTTCCGTGTTTTCCGTAATCATCGATCGCCAACGCGTCTCCCATCGTTGTCTAGCAGCCGCGTGTGATTTCGTTCGTCGCGAAAGACGACAGAAAAAATAACTCTCTTCTATCTCGAAAACGGAAATGACTCTGAACGGAAGCATGTCGACGAGGAAAAGCTTGGAGATACGAAGAGGTGGCATTCGGTACATCGAACGCGACGCGTAACGTCGCGTCGACGAAGTTGCGATGCGCCCGCCGAAAGTTCCGCTGAATTGGAAGAGTAATCGAGTTTCCGCGCTTGGATAATGGCTCGTTGATACCGCCAACGATGGCGGCCAATGCAATTTCTCCGGCGCATTCTACGCCGCCGGACAGAATTAATTCGACGTTCAAAAGCGTTCCTCCATTATTCTCGTTTCGAGTCCTTTTGGTTTTGACTGGCCACGAAGGACGAATAACACCACGCAAAAAATTTTACAGTGGTGGTGGTGGGAAAAAAAAGAAACCCTTTTAAAGCCACCATATTGTTCCTCAGCACAATACAGTCTAATACAGAACGTTACAGCATAATACATGGTAATACAGCTGTATGCTTCCCAAGATTCTTCTTAAACCTTCGCACGCCACTTGTGATACCCTGACGTTTTGCTTGCTAGCTTCTTCACGGGTCAAGTGACACACCGATAGTACAATAGTCTCAATTAATATCAACTACGCAGCCCTCAGGGTCTGTAGACATTACCGTAGCCACCATTTCGTTACATCGAGACGTTTCAGCATAAAATATTTAAATATTTAAATTCTTCAAATATTCCCTCATATTTTTCAAAAAATTCCAATGCCTCTTACATATGCATAATACCTTCTTAGGCCAAGAGAACATCTACTTTCGAGTGCTACGTCTCCACCCTTTCTTCTCGAGGCATTTTCCTCTCCTTTTCAAAAAGTCCTCTATTTCTCCGTGGAGTCGGTTCGACAGATGCGGAAGACCCGTCAACGACCAGGGAATTCCCTCGGAAAAGGGGAGGACAGGTTCGACTTTCGATCCAGGGTCACGGAGGAAGCGTCGTGCGCTGCCGGCATTTCCCGTTCATTGTCCGCCAACGCTGCGTCTTTTTGCTCCACCCTTGGCCGACCCTACTTCTCTTTTTTTTTCCTCGCCACCGGCGTTTCTTCGACGTCGTCGTAGTTGTTCGAACCAGGTTAACCTCGAGGCTAGTGGGTGGAACCGACGGGATCTTTGGCGATCGATGAACGCGAATTCCAGCGGAACTCTGGCTAATAAAACGTATGCTCTAGTGCTAGAAACGCCTTCGCCAACTATCGCGGGTGCTCCTTAAACGCAAGTCTGACTCGTCGATGAGATTTTACGCGGCGATAGTCGTCCATATTTTTATTCAAAATATTAGTCCCTTGGAGAGGGCTGAAATCGATGACTAGTACCTCGATTTTGTTTTTCTTCAGTCTTTTTCTCTTAGGGTTTAAATTATATTTGGTTCTCTATATCTGAATCTTTCATGTATTATAGTATCTTTTTATATATCAATTTCTACTAATTGTATGTATAGTTTACGTAAAATCTGACAGTCCTAAGTCCTGCAGGGAGAACGTTCAGTTCCAGAAGTAGTCACGGTCCGTACATAGTCAGACATAATACTCAGCCTTTGCCTTTCCCTTCTCTCTATAAATACTTGACTAACCAAGTCCTCCACCGCGCCCTCGGAATCTATACTTGTGCTTAAATATATAACCCCCCATCCAATATTTCGTCAAGTACCTCCTAAACTTTCAACCACATCCCCACGAAACCACGAAATCACTTCGATATTCCAAGCTCCATCCCCCTGTGCAGAACCTCGCTGACCCAGCGTACATCTGTTCTGCGCCAGCCTTTGTCAGAATTTTTTTTTGACAGCGAACCGTTTTGGTTTCGAGTGGAAAAAGGTGCACGCGTGCTTCTCGTGTGTTTCAAAAGAAAGATACGATTACAGTTTCGCGTTACCCCGGCGCCGATATCGCGACAGGAACTCCTGTTTGCAACCTGAATCGATTTCTCTTGCCACGGGTGTCGGTTTCTCCTGCGTCTTTGCTAAGTGCGTCTGGCAAGCCCGCGTGTGGTGTATCGTTTACGTTCGGCTGCATTTCGTGTTCGCAGTTGAGCGATTACTTTTGCCAACGGCCTCTTTGTTTCGACGCTTTACGAGATAAGAGGATACAGTGTCTTCGTTGAACAACCTACATACGACCGGCAACTATGGGCGTACCACAGACGTTTCGTCGCTATTGTAGACGCTACCGTATTCGTCACAAGGCATCCAGTAGTGCCTGATCGCGTCTGTCATAGTTACCAACTGCTGGCTGACTAGGTACTGCCCGAAACTACTGTCAGCTCTACATCTTCCGTTGCCTACTATCGTACAGCTTCAGTTGCGAGGGTAACGGTGCTCTTAAAAGTTGTGATAGATTCTAGGAGTTGATTAATGGAGGAATTATGGGTGGAATAATTAATTTATATTAATTTCTCGGAGGCTGGATCACGAGAGTGTTCAGTATGTTGCGAGGAAGGTAGGTGGCTGCCTTTGTCAGAGATATTGAATAAACTTCGGATAAAAGATATGTTACAGTACCTGATAAATCAGTTAATGCATTTTATATTTTTGAATGTCTAATAAGAGTTTTATTTTAACAGCTTCCATCGCACCATTTGTATTCGATTTCACAGCTCGATTTTTTCGAGCAAATTAAATAATTTCACACGTGTTCGTTCAATGTTCATTCATTTTTCTTTTTAACGTGAAAATATATATTTAAATTTCTTAAATGTTAATTTTGTCCATATAGAGATGTACTTTCGTATATGAATCATTCTGGTCCATGAATTTTATATCATTTAAAAAAAAAATGATTTTTCCGTTATTCACACATCCGCGAATCGATTAATATTCAAACTACAAAATTATGGTGTTTGTTCTCCATGCTTTTTCTCGTGTACCAGATAAATACGGATCGAGAATTTCATGTTATTTAGTTTGACCGGACAAACATGGCAGAATTAATTTAATTCTTTACTAACTTCATGATCGAAACGCCGGGTCAATAAAGAATCGAATTAGTTTTCCAATATTTGCTCGACGATGCCAAGCAATACGAATTTCCGTTAACAAACTGCAAAATGCTGTTTAAACTTTTATTTTACGATACAGCAAAAATTAATAATGGCATATAAACTGAAAAGCAAATAAATAGAAGTTTCTAGTTGTATTCAATTCGGTCTGAGAAATTGGAATTAATAGTTGTCACGATCAGAGCACAGTATTGCTTTAAACTATAGACATATACAAACGTGATCTGAAAGTGACACGAAGTTACCGAGGGTAAAAACAATTGCTTTCCAAATAGAAAAGCAAATGTACATTTTTCACATTTCACTCTGGACATTTCGGGGCAATTCATTTTCTTGCAGCGTTCGCAGTCCACCTCGTGAAAATTGATATACTCGAATATGCTGGCAGATATTCTTTCGATACTTCTCTTTAATTTAAACGAATACCTCGTAGTAGATTGTTAAGTATGTCCTACCTCTACAGGTGCATTTTAGGTATGTCACATTTGTTTTCAACTTTTATTACGCTTCCAGAGAGGTAACCTACATTCCCTAACTTTTCAACCACTGTGATATATCTCTCTATCGAAATTCATATAATTTGAATAGTAAAATCACATTGTACGAATTTGAAATATTTCAGATGAAGGCAGGCGCGTCCTCTCTCGTTGAATATTACTAGAAATTGCAGTCCTTCGAGGCGCGTACCTCACTTTAGCGCTTTAATATGAACACTAACTGAACTGTTATGGATCCAAAAAGACCCAGCCACCGCCATACGATGGTTAATTCACGGAGTAATCGCATTATTTAAACAATTACTAACATACCTCTTCGACAATTCAAAACATCTTCAAAACATCGAAATAAAAATTACATTATCCTCAAGTTTAGAATAAATTCAATTCGATTCGAATGTTCAGTAACCCGATATTTTTTTTCTCTCTAAATCAAATAAACAAAATATAATCAAAATTTTGCAGCTCGAGTGTTAACTAAACGTACAAATTAGTGCACCAGAGGGTTAATGAAGCAAATTGAAATCGTCGATGAGTAAATCATTGTCGAAATTTAGTGCACTCGCCGCATCCTGTTATATCGAAGTATATTGATATGCTCTCTATCCATACGTTCGGTTTGCGTTCTCCATTAGTTTTGTTTAAAGGAAATCGAGTTATTCGACGTAAAAGTGGGAAACTAGACCAACCACGCGGCTACTGTTTAATTGAAACAAATCATCAGGTAATGACACTGAATGTCAACCAAAGACAGTAAATTAGTAACAATTTGCAAACATTCCGATCGATAATGGGAATGGTAATTTATCATTCGCGCGCTTCTGCAGGTGATTTCAGACCTTGGCTGTCGGGGCAATCATCGATTTTACTACTGACGAATCTTTTCGATCGGACGACTCACGCTCGATCTTCGCTGCTATCGCCTCCTTCGCCTTTTCGACGACTCGGAGCGCCGATTAATTCAATCTCCCATAATTGCGTGATATTGTTAGGTCCATTTCCGTGTTTTCCGTGGATTACGGAAGTTCCCGTCGACGCTGGCTCCCGATTCGAACACGGTTAGAACTAACTGACCGGCGCGTGTTCAATTCCTGCTACTTCGTCGTGTGGCAACTTCGCGACGTAATCCAAGTCGGGTTACTCGTTAATGACGAGCGATTTGCCATGTTTCGTTACACAGCTCGTTAGCCTCGACTAATGACGCGACGCGTTGCCCTGGAAGACAAAATCGAATCGTCGAAAGCCAACTAGCCGACACGCGCGCGTCGTTTCTGTTTCGAACAAAGCTACGTATAATTCTCATTAAAGGGATCTTCTATTCTAGAGTGCTAAGAAGCATCGATGATGTCTCATTCTGCATACTTCATAATTATTTATCGAGGCCAGGCGGGGCAGCCTGGTTTCAGCTTTTCAATTTTTCGTCAGTTATGCAAGCGATTTTCGAGTCCTGTGTGACATTTTAAATTTATTAAAATATTGATCATTCCACGTGACGGAAACGTGGAAATGGGAACCGATATAAACTTATCGTAAATAATTAACAAGTGAAACAAATGAACGTCTCTAGCTTCAATTTGTAGATTATAATCGTCAGGTCTAAAACACATTGGTCGCCACACCATACAAACATTAATTTCGTAGGTGAGGCAGTACTGAAAATAAATCCGTGTAGGATTCATGAATTTAGAGAGGTTACAAAAATTAAATGATAGGACAAGTGTTAAATTATCTAATCTTCAATAGTCTCGAGAGACAATTTTAACTCTGTAGAAGTTTTCACGAGTTTTAATTTGGCAGCCTACGTGTTAATTTCGTGCAGGAATGATTAAAATGACTACTATAATAAAACTATCTCGCTCGAGTATTCCATAGACGCCTTACTTTATCAAATATTCCAGAATACATTTTCAAAGCTGCTTAAAAGATCCTTAGAAACGAAAATTCGAAGGTATCAGACTGCACCCTTAATCAATCCCTTCCTCGCGAGGGCACAGCCTGCTATAATGAAGCGTCTTTCTCAGTTATTCACCAACTTCCGTTGGTGGAAATTGGTCTCGCCGGTAGGGACGTAATTACTACCCCGTAGACGCTAAAACGTGGAAACGCGTTCCCGCGATGCAATAAAACATGTAATTTTATTCGTGTAGCTGCAGCTGCGGAGCTCGTACCAATTATTAAGAACGAGCCGAGCCAGCTCAGTCAGAGACATTATCGAAGCGCGGCAGGGAACATTATCTCGAAGGTATCGGCCAGAAAGCTCCAGATAAAGGGAAACTTTTTCTAAAGACGGAGTAAATACAAACTGAAACATAATGGCATCGATATTTTCTATGTAAAAGTCTCTGTACCATATATCTCGATTCTCTGATATACTACTGATATATATTGGGATATAAAACAAAACAGAGGGTAACATGCATTTGCAGATGTACCTATAAAAATTGTATCTAAACAGGAATTTATTTTACTCTGCAAATATTATAATATCAGCTTTACTTTCAATATTTTCTTACGTCGTTGCATGCTCTGTACATTTCACGATTCCTTGCATATTTAAATCTCCTATAAATTCATAAGAATCCGCAGTCCATTGTGAAATTCACCGTATCAAATCTCAAATGGTATCAATCTCCCATTATACATAGATCCACTGTATCGAATTTCGAATGGTATCAGTGTCCCACTGTGGAACTTCAGATTAACCAGTTCACGATTTTCTGATAAACCACTCCCGACATAAAAAATAAAAGATACGTACAGTAATTCGTATGTACAGAATTTGTTTAAAAATGTTTAAGTAGCAACGTGCGATAAGGGGTCAAATTTTAGCCGATAGCGGTGCTTCGCCCCCGTTGTATCGATAACAGCGAGAGAAAGATAACGAGAGAGACAAAGAACGTTCTCCAGCGGGTTGTCTCTTGGGACACGGAGAAAATCGTAAATGGAGCTTTCTCTATCAGCGTCGGATATTACGTCAGGGACGAGGCACCGCCATCTCTTTGGCACTTGGTTCACGGATCAATAGGCCTCTTCTTCTGGGGAACGTCGCTCTCGTCACTGATCGCTACCGTCGTCTAACTGTTCTCGAGTGAAGACGTTCTCGACGATCGTCACGTACCACCGGCAACGTCTTCAGATCGAAAATCGGCTCCAGAACGGTGCTTTCCAAGCGTTAACAGGTGCCCCATAAACCAAAGAAAACACTTTCGTGCAACTTCGCGGAAGGAATTTTTTCTACGTTTAATTTAATTAATTCAGAAGTATCGATTCAGAGAAACATTAATGTTCCAGTGAATGTACAAGACGACGTTCGTGAAATATTATTTAAACCCTTCTGGGTAAATTGAATGCTTGCAGATCGCTTGCAGATGTGGTACAAAACAGATGTGCATACAAGAATTGATTTACGTGTAGACTGCGGATTTTATGCATTTATGGTACAAGCGAATATAGAAAGTAATGCTTGACATAACGAGAAAGTATATATTACACTCATGAAAAACGAAATATTAATATTATTATATCAATTAATGAAATATATTCTATATATAAATGCATAAAATCTGTAATCTGTTTATCAGCATTAAAAGTTGCTTCTTCCTTAACCCCTCTGAATAATAATACTCCTCCTACCTTGACCACTGACTTCACATCTCCCACGTGTCGCATCCCCTTTACCAAAACCTTGTACTACCACCATTAATCGATATTCACCTCAAAATCGTTGGACACTACGGAGGTCCCCTGACGAATAAAATCCTCATTTTTTGGGAAGGCTGTTCAATGAAATTTTTCAGTATTCCCATGCGCCGGGACACTCTCGGACATTTTCATGGCCAATTGCGAACGTTCCCCCGACGATCGCGAACTTTTATAGCGCGGATCTGCATATTGTAATTTAACTCGGACCAGGGCGCAAATGAAACGTGCCGAAAGTTCCTGGGCGAGAGAAGCAGAAGTCGGACACCCCGTCGCGGATCAATAAGTTCCACGTTGAGCCAGAGCACGCCGTTTCGCGTCCCCTTGAAAATTTTGTCCGATTTTGTCGTCGGTTTATCGCTGGTCCCGTTCGAAACACCGCGTTTCGACGCGTTAACGCGAACGTCGTGTAAAAGATCAACGCGCACGTGAAACGATTAAAGGTGGCTGGGTAATGTTGGAAGTCCATTACTGTCAAGGCTCGCGGGAATCGATGGCGGTTACGCTCGCGAAAGTCTTTCTCGGTTCAATCGACTCGCGAGAACATTTTTGTTCCTCGCGAGTTTTAACTCTTCGCGTCGAAATTTTAGGAGCTGCAACACCTTGCTAGGAAACACGAATATGATTGGCCGGCAAGGTGGTGAGACTTTTCGTGTACCGATAGGGCGGAATCGAATAAAATTGAGCTAGCGTTCCTCGGAACGAAAGATACTTGAGTGGAATTTAAATTTTAACGCGTTGGCTGCCGGACGAAAATTCGTGAAAATTTCTATGTAATTAAAATTTTGTCTCGAGAGTCTCGAAGGTTAATTCAATTTTTTGACCTCTCCAAACTCAGAGATCCTGTCCAAATTTATTTTCATTTCATTTCCTCACTCAAGTCCTGCCACCCATTTCTGGATTAGGCCGACGCGTTAACGCTGGTAAACGTGAATCAATCTCGGTACTAGTTTATACAAACTCGTTATTTAATTTCGAGTGATTCTTTGTTTCGTACTACATTGTTTGCAATGTCTACTGTGGAAAATGTGATTTATTTGTTGCCACCAATTTCGCTTCAAACTTGCATACTTCGATCACGATAAAATATTCCCTCCAATCTAGCATTGTTAAAAAACAAAATTGTTAAAGATACCCTCCTCTCTCCTCTTTCCATCGCTGTCAAGGTAACTCCTCATTCGCGAGGCGCCAGCGGGAATAATGCCGATGATGAAGTAGGCTTGAGTATTTTTGAGAATCGTTCGATTCTGCCTGTTTGCGAAAGCACTCGATCAAGGAGCTGAACTTTGGCTGATTGTTCGTGTTGATCTTTTATTAGCTCGAGGTAAGAAGTGCTCGTAATTCGCCCCATCGCGAGGACTGCTGAGGCGAAAAAAGGAAGCAATAACGATTAGCATCTTTGGTGTCTGACAAACTGTTAAAGTAGATTTTCTGAAGGAATTCGTCTTTGCTCTGTCGGGTTCGATCGGTATTGGCGACAATATATCGTTTGGAATATCCAGAGCAGATCGATTCCCTATCTGAAACGAGTTGGGGGATGCAGATGCTAGCATTTTTCTTCTGGATGGAATCGTTTTGTCTGTAGTTTTTCATTTCCGTCTTTTAATGGCTGTTGTTAAGATGAAAGTGACCTACTTAGACTTACATCGACTAATGACTTGCATTAATGTGATCTTGAAACTAGGAGCACAATGGCAGTTTTTGCAACTCTGCTTCGAAGGACGATTATGTTTGGTATAGTAGTAGTGTACTCTACTTGAAGGATATCGTAGCACATTCACGTGACAAGGTAAACGCGATAAGATTACTGAACTGTTTCATTCGGTTGTCGATGTAAAACATGCCTTGATAAAACTATGTTAATTTATTTAATAAGAAAACAAAGATAATCGTGGAATGAACGCTTTCTATAGTGCCATATTTGTTTGACAAATCGTGCCTCCATTTCCACAGCTTATCAAATATTGGCGGTGTTGATCATCGTCGGTTTAACCTGTATAATAATAATGTAACCTAGGACAAAACGATATTTCAGGAATCCGTATATTTTCAATGTAATTTTAACATGCAACTTGATGAGCGGATCTCATTGACGATCGAAATTTACACCATGCGAAGCCAATGTAATTATTCAAATCAAGCGATAATGTAATCCGACGCGAGCTTTCGTTTAAATATGTATACGTTTCATACATTTCGATCCCAGTTAGATCATTGGACTCATTTTCTATAACAAATATTCAAAAAGAAAGTTTCAATTTAACACGGAAAGCGCATAACGAAGAGTGAAAACTTTTTCACACGGGATTAATCAGAACAAGAGAAGAACAAAGAGAACTTCGTTTCATTTCTTACTTCTTTCTCGTTAATCTTCCACCAGCGAAAACTTCTTTCTTTACACGCAACGCAGTATCTCATTCCTTCTTCGTTTATTCTTCGGAACCAAGCTTCTTCGTTTCGAAACACCGGATGTCTATATTGCGTTTAAAAATCCGCCAGAAACACGGAGAATTCGAACACAACCGCTCGAAAGATACTCGTAGCTTAAGAAGCTCTGATCTAGTCGTAAGCAGAACAGTGCCGACTTCCTTCTACATTCAGCTTTCGTCCCATAATGCTCGGGCGTACCACGCCCCGAAGATGGAAAGAAAATATTATTCAGAGCAGGGATATCATGAATGATACATCGCGAAGCCATCCCGCAGTGTCTTAACACCGTCTCAGTGAAAAACACGTAGCTACGAGATATTTATTCTCATACCGCTGAATCGAACAGCGTGCTTAATATTTCACGCGTCGCGCAATTACCGTCTCTGAGCCACGATTTGCTGGTTTGAAAATCCATAGACTCGGTCCCAAGAAGCTCCACAGACGGATTCCTTTTCCATATTTAGCTGATTGAACGACATTCGCCGTGGAAATAGATTCTCCTCGAGGAACAGAATTTTCAGTGTATTTTTTCCGCTGAGCCCTTTACTTGGCCTCCATTACGTCCAAGGCGTGTTCGAATCCATAAAAGTCACATGGATGCATTGTACTTGGACTATTAAAAGCTCTTGCTCTTGTTGCATTCCTGGCTCGGTGTCTTTTGTGCTTTCGTTTCATCTTTCTTTCGACTTTCGACGCAGGCTCCTAAGAATGCATTTTTACTCTGAAAGATAGTAAACTTGTAAAACATTTACATACATTTAGCAAACTTTCTTTTCCATTTGTGAAAAATACAGGATAAAATCAGGCAAGAAAGGCAGAAAATAGCTCGAGACTTCCATGAATAATAACAGAAATTATACGTCTTTATTGGACCAAGAAAGTCTGAAGGAAGAAAAAGAAAGAAAGTTGTTCGGTACAGAAGTAAGTAGACGAGGTACAGATATAGCAGAATGACAATACAACGCGAACAATTACGAAACAGTATTGTTTTATCAATACTGAGCCACCGTTTACCCTTAACGCGATGTTTCCTGGAAGAACTCACGTTACGACGCTGACTACCACGCTGAAGTTCGTTCATTCATTTTTATTTCACTGTAGCACGATTTGTTAACGAGATAAACATGACAGCAGGGGAAACTTGGATGCATGATACAAGAAACGAAACAAGAGTGCAAAGGAGGCGCAGCTAAAGTGCTACAGAACGCAAACTCATTTATCTTGGGTGTTCCTCGAAGAAAGACTGAACTTTCCTTGCTGTGGGGTGCATTATCATCTTGAAAAATGGTATCGTTGCGAAGCGATAAGAGGACCATTCAGGGTGATGATGGGATCAACCGAATGCCGGGATACGGTCCTCCGAATCGCCTCGACGACCCACGGATTTACCACTCCAGCTCCCTCGCGTACGCTGCTATTAAACTAACCTTGAACGATACAAAAATCATTTTACCAATATGTATGAAAGAGGATTTGCGTAATGGGGCACGCCGATAGATTAACTCATCGAGAATGGAAAATAGGTCGTTACGCATCTGAAACACTACTCAATGGTCGAAAGCTTTCAGGTTAAGGTCAGAGGGATTGTTCAGCGATCCGCAAGCCCTTGAGCTGTATCCTAATGTAATACCACCCGGAGCAATCGGAATTACCGTTAATCACGATGTATCAATCTCCTTTCCTCATTCACCGCGCCTACGTTATTACGATCGTTTCTTACGTTATTTACGACGCGGGACCGTCTCGAACACTTTCGCGAGGCACTCTGCTTCGGATTTCTGCGATTAGGCTTGATGGAAGCTTGCGCGACGAAGCTAACTCGCGAAGGACCTCTTGGGAAAGTAGCTGACAATTTATTGAACACTTTATTTGTTAGGCACTCGATGTCTTTAACTCTGGTATATTTAAAAAAATATGAAGTTATCTCGCAAAGGGCCACTTGGAAAACAACTGATAACAATTGATTCGATTGTAATTTATATCTTCAAACACTCAACTCATCAATTCAGGTATATTCTAAGAAACACAGTGACAAGTGAATATCCTAGCTTAAAACGAATCGGAGTTAACCCTTACAAGCTTTTGTTCAGAGGTGTATTCTAACTTCATTCTGTCTGTTTGAATCGAATGTACATACTTTTCACCGGAGTTAGGATTGTTCTTCCGAGATTCTCAAGAAAATCCAGACCAGTAATCTGGATATATCTGCTTTCCACATGTTTACTTTGTATTAAACTTCAGTACCCGAAGCTGTGTACTGTGCATCTTCCAATTTGTATACGTTAGCTAGAGTTCTGACATGGTCCAGGATAAAACGCGGTTAACGATCCTCTAACGTTAATTTATTTTGGGGAACGCGCCCGATGCTCGCTACATTTCTGCAGATGTCGCCCGGGAATTGATGAAGCAGCGCTCCAAGTTAGCTCGTCGAAGTTTGTACGTTGAAATATGAAGCTTGCCGCGGTTGTATCGATTGTCCGAATTCGCGTCTGCCAAGTCACGATGTAACCCGAATTCTAGCTAATAACTTTGAGAACGGTTTATCGTCGCTGGTGCGCGAAGTGAATCGTGCCTCCTCTACGGTCATCCCAAACGTGACACGTCTACACATGTTCTTGGAACTGCTGAGCTCTTTGATTGAAAATATATGATAAATTCTTGGGAACTAACTGGTCACTTTAGGAAATAATTTATAACTTACAAGATGCTCTTTCTAGAGGGAACTGTTTTTAATTATTAGGTCTTGAGTTCGTGCTGCAAATTGTGTTTATATTTAATAAATAGAAGCTATAGAAATTTGATCGCGAGGATATAATGACTTTGTCAAAAGGGAGAGATTTTTTAATATCACTTAAAAGTGTGTTTCACATATTAATTTAACGAGCACAGCGATAAGTGGCATAAACTTGTAGGATATGATAAAAATTGAACCTTGAGAAATTGTTAAAAGAGTGTAGGTGGATATTAGAGATAATGAAAAGTATTCGCAATTGCAAGTGTTTGTATGAGATTCCATTGAAAAAATTGAGAAAATGAACCACCTCTTTGGGAGGTCTCAACATCCTAATGGTAAAAAGATGATTCTACTTTAGAGAAGGATACCTCGTCAAAGCTGATCGATAGCTAAATACGTCCATTTTCTAAATTTGTTTGAAACTCAATTTCTTACCAAATCCATCCAAAGTATTTCAACGATATACTTGTCCTGGTTCCTCAACATGCAACCTAATTATGTTAGCAGCGTATCGTTAGATTGGCCTGGAATTAGGATGCAACCCAAATTCCAGCTAATAACTATGGAAATGCTTTAGCGTCACCCGTGCGATGAGAGAATCGCGTTCTTCCCGACGCTGGGAAACGTGACACGTCTTTGTTTTACGAGTGCCGAGCCTTTCGGATAGGGTAGCCCCCGTTGCCTCGTATCGCTGGAAATTTGGGTCGATGTACCATTCGAGACGTGAAACGTCTCGTTGCGCATTGGAACCACTCGTTTCCGCGATTCCCTCGCAACGACGCGGTCCTGTCGACGACTGTCTCGATCGTCGAATTGGACACGTTCCCTGACGAGATCATCGTCTGGATCGAAGGTCTGTCGATGCTCGAGGCGAGAGAGCATCGACGCTTGCGGCAATCTTATCGAAATAAGCGCTTTCACTCAGCGCAATAAATAAAGTGGATCGCTTGGCGCGGCTTAATCGACCTCCAATAACAAGCGGTAAGATAGTCGAGAGGAAATCCACTCCGACCGATTACCTGCTAGTTTGATGGCATTCACCGAACAATTGCGAGAATTTCTTCCACGGAGGAACCTCGCGTTCTAACGAGGGAATCGAAAATTGTTTAGACGTACAATGGCTGGTCTGATCCTTGCAGACAAATTGCTACGTAGCTAAAATTGTTGAATGAAATATTTACAGTCACTTCCATAAGTATTCTTATCCTCTATTGAAGACATTTGTCTAAATTAAATGATAGCTTTGGTGTTTCCAAATAAATGTTTCGTTATAAATATATACGTGTGCAAAGTTTATTCGTGCATATATTTATAATGAATAATTTAATTGGAAGCATCGAGCCTTTCAGTTAATTTAGACACATTTCTTCAATAGATATCGAAGATACGAATACTTACAGGATATTGTTCTTAATTATTCATCCCTTATAGGTCATTCCTTGAGTTCGTGCTGCAGATTGTGTTTATACTTCATAAATAAAAGCTGTAGAAATTTGATTGCGACGATATAACGGCTGTATCTTGCCGTATTTTATCGTCTGATATGGATAAAAATGAGGACAAATTGTTGGCTTCTTAATGATTTATGAACAAGGAGGCCAGTGGTTCGATTATTTTTCCAGATCGCGTTGCTTTTTACTTGGACGTGAGAATTCAATCGTTGATAGCCCACTCGACCCTTAATTTATGGAACTCGATACCTATGATCCTAGACACGTGGAACGTGATACAGTCCACTCGAGACTTGCGAGCTCTCCATTAGGCTGACGCCGTTGTCGTGAGCCCTGCTGGAGACGACCTTAGAGTCGCGGAGCAGGATACGGATCGTACAGGACTCGTAGATCTCGATCCTCTAACTTCGAAGTCGTAGGATACGGTAGAAGTTTTCTCAGTTCCTGAATTTCTCCAAAGTATCAACATTTTCTAAAATTAGTCACTATGAATAATAGTAAAATATTCGTAATATATTTTTGCCTCCATTATAGTACGAGAAGATAGAGCACCTCGTGAAGTACAAACACTGTCTTATCAAACAGTATTCAATTATAGCTAGTCCTCTAAGACACGATACAACTGATTCTAAACTCGTCAGACCTTCAAAACGCCGCAAACTCCAATCGAGATACGTGGGGCCTGGTGCAACTGTCCAAGAGTCGCAGAGGTTCTAGAGGACTCGAACTTCCCAGGGGATACCGAGGTCAGATAATTTCGAGGATCCTAAGGAGTCTCGGGAGCCAAGAATTTCTACAACTCCGTAGGTTCTCCAGGGTGTTTCGGAGGTCTCCGAACGAGAGGAGCCTCGAGCTCTAGCCGTTTCACGATGAGTAGGGTGATGTATATCAAGCTTTACGACTTCTGGGTGGTCCTGGCCGCGTCTCGGAAGTCTGATTGAGAAACAACCCTACCCTAGGATTATCTAGATCGGGTCCCATAACTCCTAGGTTACCCTATCGAGCTGTACAGTGCCGAATCGACTTTTCGGTGCTCTACTAAATAGTCTGGAATGATCTATATCGAGCTCGCAATTGTAGGGTCTCCCGACAGGAGTTCAAAGTTGATCCTAATCAGGTTTCAAGGGTCTATAATTTTACCCATCCGAGCTTCGCGAATGCAGAGCGTCTCTTAAAGGGCTGCTATCGTCGAATCAAACGTAGACTCGTATCCCAAGTCAGACGCCTTTCACGTACTCGGAGAGTTTTCGTATGAAATTAGGGCAAATGTTACTCCTGTCAGATCCCTGCAGTCCGTCAAGTGTCAATTGTGTCTTCATCATTCGTCGCGAATCGATACTGCCTCGATTGCCGTTGTATTCGCGTCACGATTTGTATCTGCTGTCGATTCGTGCCGTAAGTTATGAAAAGCTTCCGGTTTTCGTCGATGTACAGGGTGTGTTCGTCCTAAATCAATTCTGGCGTGACGTTACACTCAACGAACTCTCGGTTCCACCTGCTAAACATGTCGATTACTGTTGACTAATTGGACAGCATTGAATACATACTCTAACAAAGTTGATCTTGGAAGCATTGATTTTTATAGTTACTCCTGCAGTTTTATATTTTAAAAGAGGAGTTACTTTAATTTTTGCCTAGTACCAAACAATTCTTTTTGTTATTTATATATTTTTATACACTCTGAAGCTTCAACTCTTGATATTACGTTGTAGTTGACTATTTAGACAATGCTTTGAATCCATAGTCTAAAAAAATTAATCTTGAAAGCTCTATACTTACTTCTGCAGTTTTATATTTCGAAAGAATAGTTCTTACTTTAATTTTTACCTGGTATCAAACAATTCTTTTTACCATTTATATATTTTTTTTTACATTCTATAGACCGTCTTACCTTCGTTCTACAACCTTTCTTAATCAGATGCATGAATTAACCCTACGTCACCGCTTCGTTAATAAACGTCCAACCGAGATTTCACGTTAAGCTCGGCGTTAAGCAGTGTAGCGACGATTTTTGTCGTAAAACCGATTTCCATCAACAGGAACTTCGGTTCCACCTAACCCAAACACACGGTGGTTCGACCATCGAGAAAGCACGCGACCAACATCATCGCGCCTCTCTTTATTAAACAAGTTCGCGCGACGCTATTTATAGTCAAAGTAGTCGCAAGGTGCAGCGCTCGATCGAAGCTCGAAAGAACGTTGGGCAACGACGTCCTATTTCCCCGCTACCCTTTTCCCTTGCACAGCTTTAATCCCTTGGCGGTAATGCGAAACGACTTGGCGCAGCCAGTGATCCTCGCATTCGGGCCACGTTTCGCGCCTCCACGTGACCGTAATACGGCTCCATCGCCGCGATGAAGACGTCGTGCCCTTTCTCACGGGGGTGGCCCTGTTTGCGATTAAAATCATTTTTCGTTAAGAACGCCCGACCACGGGGAAAATCCCTTAAGATGTAAAATGAAATCTCCAGCGAGAACTGCGACGAGTTCGGCGTTCCCTCTATCACTCGTGCCTTGAGTGAAATTTTGAGATTCGAGGAAAAAATGCTTGGGCATCGTAGGGAATGAGGATGTGGTTTGGATTAGAGGAATCGTGGTACTAGGAATGACTGCGAACAGGAATCGTGTCTTATTAAATAGGGTGACTTTAAAAGTAGTTCATTTATTGCAATGATACTTGGATCTTTAGACATTGAGGGGCATATTTAGAACAAGAAACAAAAATTTTGCGGAGTAACGCGTGAAGCAGAAAGCTCCTTTTCTTTCTACTAAGCTACTGTCCCGAACTTCTTTTCAAATTGTCCTCGAACACCTAATTTTCTTATATAAGTCTTCCTCAACCCTTTCTTTAAGTCCGAAATAAAACGAACTGAATTTTTCTAAATTCTCTATCTCGAACACAATTTTGTTCAAAGCGAAATTTCTCTCTACATCGCGCACGCGTTAATTTAAATGAGTTCCTCGTCACGAACGCCCTTTTGTTACGAACGCGTATATGGAAAGAAAGTTATACATTCCACGTGAACCGGAAGCCTCTATTGAATCCGTCTCAGACGGTATTTCATTTCTCGAGGCTGCAGCCTCCGACATCGATTTATTGGATCGGATCCGTCAGGTCGGAAGATATTTTTCCAGTTTCCACGTCTGCTTCCTGGGGTCAGGATCCTCGTACCCGTCTCTCGGGGACCGCCAAATCAAATTCGCGAGCCA
Source organism: Hylaeus volcanicus (assembly GCF_026283585.1). Lineage (NCBI taxonomy): Eukaryota > Metazoa > Arthropoda > Insecta > Hymenoptera > Colletidae > Hylaeus > Hylaeus volcanicus. The sequence goes on along the minus strand of NC_071978.1, from coordinate 23,012,267 downwards.
GGGGTGAAATGAAAGCGTCCAGCGAGAGATTAGTCCCTCGGATTTTCCCTTCTTGGGGGGATCGAAACCCCTCGCCAAGTGCCCTTTCGTGTCCTTCCTGCTTATCTCCGATCCGATACCGGTCCACGTAACGCGGGACTTTTTGTAAATGTTGAAGAATCCAGCCCGGGTACTCGCCTCTTTTCTGAAAATGATCGTCTACCGTGTTCGCGTTTACGACGCCGAGTAATTAGAACGTAGCGCGTCGGAAAAGGTTTCCTGCGTTACAAATAAACCCCCGAGGCGAATGTTCTTGCAAACTTAGGGCGGCGCCAGGTAAATTACCTGCGCCGAGTGCCCGAGATTGTTAATTTTTATTTTTACTTTCTCGTTTGACGAGTTCAGGTGGACCTATCGAGAAAGGGAAGCGGAAGATAAGGGGTGGAAGGCGTTTTATAGGTGAGAGATGAAAGGGTGAGCTTTGGGAGGGATGGGGTCGTTTTATAACCTGACGCAATTTTATTCACTCGTGACTGACGTTTATGTAACGATGGTTTCTCGCTTGAATATTATGTTGAGTCAATCGAGAAACTCGTCTTCTGCTTGTTTCTTTGGATATTTATATTAATTACTCGAAAAGAAATTAGAATTTCTATATCGGACCAAAAGTGATAGCACCTCAGGTCCTTTTGATAGGGAAACATAAAACTACATAGTAGTACTACATGTAGGTACATATATTAACACTTTATTCACAGGACGCTTGATAGCTTCCTTAATTCCATTGTTTATCTCCTGGAATTAATGTGTTGATTGTTTACTTGCAATGCTTCATTCTGAAAAAAAATTAATATACTTTCTAACAGTATGTACATTAACTTATATGTACATTACCTAAAAGCTTCATCTAAATTGCAAGCTCTTCCCAAACAGACCACTAGTTAATACATAAACACTTGATCCTTATCAACCTCCCCATAAGATATTCTCCACCTAAATAACCGCAAATTTCCACAATTTCGCATCGAGTCCTCTTCAATAGATCCCATCACACAGACACCCCTCACTCAATTCCATCGCTATTATAAACTACCCTGCTAAACGTAATTCACTCTCCGATCTGGAATTTCTCACTTCGACTTCTACCGAGAGTTTCCGTTCCGCCCACTTTCCCGAGACTTCCTTGCGTTGCAATTTCGCGTATCGATCAAAGGGTCAGGAGTAATTGCCGAGATCGTATTGTCACATCGAGCCGGTCTTCCTGCTCCGTAAAAAAATATTCGTACGCGGAGACCGCGCGACTGCGGCACGGCATAATGGCAGAGTCGTACATTCGCGTGACCAACGGTTGTAAAAATCCCCCGGGACGTGTACACAATTGTAAAAGAGTGACGTGTGCGCCCCGTCGACGACGTGGCGACGGAATAAAAATAAACCGAGTTTTCTGGGCCACTGGTACACAAATTCCTGGAGCCCCGCACGGGGTGTATCGAATTAAGGGTGGCTTTTTCAAGGAAAGTACGAGAAACAAATGGGACACATTAATTTCTGCATCTGAAATTCGAAAGATTTCCTTTGATAATCTAACACGTGGAATGCACTAATAAAGACGCAATTTGTATCGCAAAGTAAGACAAACTAATAGGAGAAACTTGCTTCCAGAGATTAAGTAAATCTCCTTTGCTAAGTATCCAAACAAAATTCGCGGCGCACTATTTTCAATCAACATAATTTCGATTTAATGGCATGCAGCGTAAACAGTCTTTTGAATTGCAAATGGGATAGCCTCTTGTACTGGCTGACTAATATAAAATTGAGGAACTGATGGAACTTAGCTCAGGCGACACGGCGATGTTCCTATTACGTTACATGATGACTGCGTTTTACGTATTCTCGGCCGTTGGCTTCCTTGGGATTATTTTAAAAATTTATTTCCAAACGAAGCTCAACTTGTGTTTGCAGAAAACTATGAATTCGTTTCTAAAGTTGCGCTGCGCAGGAAGTTCGACTACCTGACGAGGTTCCCAAACAGAATATTCGAAGGGTAACTTTTTATAAGGTTTGTCGGAAATTAATATTTCGTTGGTCCAGTTAACAGATATTAAAATATTGACAAATTTCTGACTATTAATTTCTCGAATAAATACTTATTCTGAATCCTGATTGTTATTAATATTTAATCGGAGACTGAATGAAGACTGAATACATTTCGAGGTTCCAGATTATTATAACAATGTTTTCCGTGAAAATAATATTTCCTAACATGAAATGAATTCTTCTTCTCAACTTCTGCGTCATCTTCCAAATATCTAAGAAGAATTAATGAAATTTCACCATTGTGTCTGAGATGGTACACTTCTAACGTACGCGATTCCATGCACTCACTTTTTTTATTACTCTTCGGAACTTCGAGAAATTTTTTCTTCCAATTGGATAGGGATTTTCAACTCGTACCACAGGTCATTCCATTGCTCGGTTATTGCTCCCTTTTACTGCGGAGTGAATAATGAAATGGAGACCACTTTGTTGAAACTGTACACTGTCAATCAAAATGGCTTTGCTCGTTATAAATTCAGTATTTTAGTTTTGCATAATGTAAACGACACAGATGACAATTAAATATGAACGTGTCCATTACGTTTAAGCGATTGTGCACAAAATTATTCTAAATTTGATTTTTAAATTTTGGTAAAAGTACGTTACAAAAATTCTGACGATTATTTACACGAACGACAGAAAATACTCTGAAAACTAATTAAACTTATTTTATCCCTTTGGAAGCAGTCACTAAAGTCACCTATTTAAAATATTTTTAAATGAAAATTAATACTGAAATTATTAAAAGAAAGTTGATCAAAGACTACAATATCGTTCGCGCAAAACAACGATTTAATTAGCACTGAAAAGTTAATCAGTGCTCTACGAAAAAAGATGCAAGATGTTAAAGCGAACAGAGGATCAACTGGCCATTAATTAAAAATTTTTAATGAAACTCGTTTGCGTTATGTGGCAATTATTATTCGCACCTGGTTCTATTTTATTAATTAAAAAGATATCGATGATAAAGTGCATGTGTACCAAAACATTTTATTTAATTTTTGCTGAGTTATTCATTTCGATTAGCTTTGTTGTCAAACGAATGTAGAATATTACTAATTCCTTCAACGATAAATATCATATAAATTTATCGTTGATTTATTTATTTAATCAAAAGAAGTATTTTTTATTTATAATCGTCCTTATTGGTATATCGGTATTCTGAGTAAATTCTATCGAGGTGTACAGAGACTGTCTCTTTTTCAACAGACTGTATACACATATTGATTTTGCGACGGAACGAGAAAGATTGACTTTGATGAAAGGAATCATAATCTAATTTTCGGTCCAACCGATGCATTTGCTCGCAGCTACTCGTTTTACCGATACGCGAGTCTTCGAATCGCGGAGAACTGCAAACAGTTTCGTTCGATTAATTTCAAACCGCTCCGAGCAAACATCATACGACACCTACGCTCGTGAATCGATTCGCCGTTTCATTTTCGCGATCCACTACGTGAATTTTAGTGTTTCAAAAAGTGCTACACAATTTATTCGTCTTTGAAATAGAGTACGAGTAATTGAAATAAAATTGATGATTTCCTCTTACCGTACTTATGGCGATACACGTGACTGAACCATGAAAACTGAAATTTCTGCTAAAGTAAATAATAAACATTCTACCAAAATACAGAATAACATAACATTACTATTTCCTTTCAACGGTACTTTTAATCGTTCCAATGCAAGCCCATCAAAGACTCATTTACGAAATAATGCAATTCCTTTCAGAACCAAGGGACAACGAACGTCGCGCTTGAAATTATGTTTCATTGTATTTATCGGTCAACAATTTGAGGTTTCGAAATTAACAATATTTTCCCTGGTCACTCTACTATTTGTTTCGCGGTTCTTGCCCCCCTGTTTGATGAATTCGCGAGAAATTGGAACGATTTCATTACACCGCCCTGGAAATTACGCGCAGAGCACAATGGTCCAAAGTATTGCATATTGAGAGTCGAAAAAAAAGTGGAGGAATAACGAAACTCGATCTCTGAAAGCAATTTCTACCGACAGCGAAAGCCGTTTGTTCGACGTCGAGATCGGTTTGACGCTTAACAGGCGAAGTTCACCAGGTTGCGACGTTTGAAACAAAAATATCAAATGGAATTTTCGCGGTTTACGGGGGGGATTGTTGTCATCCCGACGGTGATGCACTGTCTGCGCGAAGTGGAGAACTTCGTTGACCCAAATACTAGAGCGATAATAAGGGTGCTCACCTAGCCGAACTTGAGCCCTCCTGCTACGCTCTGCGTCTAATATTAGCTGGGTGCATACGATACACCTAGCTCGCGAAGATTCAATTTTGTGGCACTACACTGCACGCCAAACAATATTACTTATTTACATTTCGATAATAACAATCAATTTGTGGTGGTTTCAGTGGTTATTAGTGGGCATACCTTCTGGGCGCGATTTTATATTATCGTAAAAGTAATTTTACATAAGAATAATTTAGATTTATTATTTATCTTTCCCTGAATCGTTCGTGGAAAGTATCGTAACGATCAATTTGTAACTTGGAGTGGTTATTAGTAGCTATGCCTTTTCGAGACGATTTTATTTTATTAGCAAAGTATTGAATTTTTAAGACTTATGAATTTATTATTTACCTCTCCCTTGTGGAAAGTATCGCGAATTATTTTGTAATAAATTCAGAGCTGGCCACCATAGGAGCAAAAATAATGAATGAAATTTCAGTTTCAATTTAAGCAGAAGTTGACTATTTTAAAAACACCTTTCAACGCAATATTGTTTCGTCTGCAGCTAACAATTTCCTGCACTTTAGTATGTAAATATTCCTCCTAACAATAGGACGTTTTTACGATTTCTCTGTCGCACGCATTTACAATGGTGTGCAAAAGTTTCCAGACAATTACGTTTCCAGTCATTTTACAGAGAGAGAATTCCCTGAAAATAAAATAAATGCTTCTGTTACATACTTCTACCTTGTTAGCCATTGTACTCTGCCTCGTTATACTTTAATTCTATGTAATTCAAAATTCATTTGGTGTCCATCTCCAAAGCAAAGCTGGGGAACCAGCTGAAAGCTTTTGCACGACATTGTTCAGGAACGTACGTGTCTCGTCCAGTTTTGAAAAATTGCTTTACTTTGTAGCGATCCGTAGAAATCGTTGCTAATAATTCGCGTTGAATCGTCGGTCATTCAACGATCGTTGGTCACTTGGCAAAGCAAAGAAGACGGATAAGTGGGCTTTCACTTGACCGACGAGGGCTCGAGGGGAATGGAAATAATCGCTTCGTTACTACGCAGGAACTAACGACGAAACGAGATGAGAGATACATTGTGCATGGCAATCAGAATCCCTTGAACAAATGGCTGCATAAAGAACGGAATAATGACATGCTGAAAGCCCGTTGCTTCTTGCGAAAAGGATAATGGTTATTGTGTTCGTTACGTCTTCTTAAAATTCGATACAACCGTTGTGAAATAAGTATATCGCACACGAGTGGAAGAAATGCATTTAAACATGAGCGCGGAACAATCGACGAGTGTACGAATAGGTAGAACATTTTTGTTAAGGCAAATTAGTCTTACCAATGATAATAATAATTTATTTATTCTATGTCATTATATCGTTAAAATTCTTCTTAAATTAAGTGATTCTTAAGTGAATCTATTGCTCTGATGTACATATATCCTTGATATTATTTAGTAAAATAATCTTAAGAGCATTTTTGCAACAATTTATCACCTTGAAATTGCAATACAGATGCTCGAATGACAGATCTTTGGTGAATATCATCACGAATTACTAACTCATTTCTCTAGTTGCTCTAGTATCTTCGAACAGAATTTCTGTGGTCATACATTCTTGAAATTATGTAGTAAAATAATCTTCAGAGCATTTTCGGAGCAAGTTGTCACCTTGAAATTGCAATACAGATACTCGAACGAATGAATATCAATTTTGTTGGACGAGTGATATAAGCGCCCCGTTGCTCTGGTTCTTGTAGTATCTCCTGAACAGAATTCAATATCTACAGACAGTCGGATCACTTCTTACGAAATAAGCATAGGATGATCTATATTAGATCTCGCGCAATCGCTGCGAATACTCCGGAACTTCGTTGACCCAAATACAGAAACGATAATAAGGAGCTCGCCCATCCGAGCTCGAGCTCCCAACGCCGCAGGACTCCCCGTCTTTAATCCTTTTAGATGCTTCGTATCCCCCCGTGATCCCAGGTCGTCCATTTTTCTTCGTTCTTAGCCCAATCCTTACCATTTGTCTCGTTGTACCAAGCGTCGTCCACGTTTTGCGTTTATCCTCGGGTTATTGCCGTTGCTTGGTCTAATTCCAGTATTTCAGCCATCAACTATAACAAAACACGAGGATCAACAGCCACGCGAAGTGAAATTTAATTGTTTCTGCTTGGAAACATATAAATTACTGCCTATTCGTAATGGTTATTGTGTTGTTTCCGCAGTGGTACTTTAAGGATAATGAAGCAAACTTAATTTTTGAAATTAATCGAGTTGAAATTATTGCTTGTGAAGATGTATTTGAAGCGATTCAGTTGCGAATGTTTTATAATACAGCTTCCCAAGGCTATAATTATGTCAAATATATTTCAATTTTCAAATTCACGTTGGCTTTGTGACGAGGAACTGAATGAGAGTACCAAGATTGCAGAAAATCCTGAGAGACATATTATGGACATAAAGTTAAAAAATCGACGATTACGAATGTTTGCGTATGCCTTAGTTGTTGCTTCCTGCGCGCTCAGCCCCAGACACGAAACCTTTCCAGAATCCAGGAGGGTACGTGAGAAAACTCACATTTTCCCCGCTGGCTGTGTTGTCCAAACGCTTAAAGAGTCGCCATAATCCCCCGGGAACCGAGCCCTTTGAAAGACCACCCAAACACTTTATAAATATAAAAACATTCTCCGCGGGTCTTGCGGCACTTGCAGTCAAAGGAAACTTTAATTCTCTGAAGGAAGTTACACTGTTGAAAACCAAGGAATCACTGACAGATTATTAACACTTTCGCTGTAAGACATACGTGGGATATACTGCATCAAATCGATCAATTTGTGTGCTTAATATGTCAAGGATTTTGATAGAATTTAAATATGATATACTCTGGGTTAAACTAGGAGGGGTTTAAGTCATCATTTCGCTACAGGACAATTTGTTTAAAAAATGCAGAATACCAAAGCTTGGGGTTATTGATCTGTCACGTTTTGATACCGTTGATACATTTAGCATCTATAAATTAATACTCTGGAACGTTTTAAAATATTTGCTAGCCTAAAAATAAATTCTACTAACACAAGATATTTTTCCGAAGATAACGTTGAGTATTCATTTATTTTATGGGAGTCTGGTATAACGTTTAATTCCAACCAAACTCCATATTCTTCTGGAAAGACGTTGCACGTAACTAGGTTAACAAATGCGCATCATGTCGCACAAATTGCGTTTAAATGAGGGGTACCGACGTGTATCCGAGCGCTTTAAGGTCTTACCCCGCGGAACTGAATTTCTCAGACAAGTTATTTCCCTCTTTCCGCACAGCAAAGTTTCCACTTCACAGCCCCAATTGCCAAGGGGTTAAATACCACCGGAATAATCAGTGGCGAAAGCAGACGTTTCACATAACGGAAGGGGAAAAATTTTGTTTATTTCTATAAACGTTCTTTCATATTCAAAAGACGGAAATCCGTGAGCATGTCGAGGGAAGTCAATCTATTTTTTCATAAACGTTTTCTGGTGAACAGCTTCGTGGTTTGAAAATTATCTATTACTCAAGATTATATAACATACAGATATAAATAGAGTTATCATGAATTTTACTTGAAATGTGTTTCAATACTTTCTGTGATTTAAGAAGGGGTGATTAACCCTCGAGGCAAGGATATATGACATAGTTCTAAACTTAGTCCAATAAGTATCGGTACCAAGAGATATTATGAATTTGATTTAAAATGTACTTCAATATCTTTTGTAATTTAAGGAAGGGTGATTAACCCCCGAGGCAAGGATATAATGGCATAGTTCTAAACTTAGTCCAATGAGCATTGGCACCACGAGATATTATGAATTTGATTTAAAATGCATTTCAATGTCTTCTATAATTGAATAGGGGTGGTTAACCCTCGGGGCAAAGATATATGACATAGTTCTAAACTTAGTCCAACAAGTATTGGCACCAAGATATATTATGAATTTTATTTAAAATGCATTTAAATCTCTTCTATAATTGAAAAGGGGTGGTTAACCCTCCAGGTCAGTAACGATATATAGACTCTAAGCTTAGTGCACTGAGCACCGGCGTAAAATTGTACGTAAATCGAACCTGTACGAGTTCTACGCTTCCCTCGCCAACCTAATACAATCAGGATGCAAATACCTACCGGCTGGAAGGGTTAATTCCAAAAATCGCGCGCAAATTATTCAATTTTCGAGAGACAAAGCCGCGCTGCCCATCGATGCAAATCGAGCACGAGCTCGAAGCAGCGTTCGAGGATCGATACGATTTTAGCCAGCGACGTAGGAGCGACGGTATCGACAAAAATACGATAACGATCTAATTAACGAGGGGTGAACGTACTCCGATGCGTCGGGCTAGCTTTTAGCAGATTCCTAGCTATTTCCGTGCTCGCGTAGCACACCGATGACACCGATAATTGCCCTCTGTCTCCTATCCTAGTGACACTTGTCCCCAACACGCTCCATCCCTCTCTGTCCTACATCTCTCGCCTCTCTACCCCTTTCTCTTTATCGTTCGAGTTTCGTTCTCCGTCTAATACGGAATTAATGGTATTTCAGAGATTGGTCGCCGAACTGAACAAAGAACAGGAAGCGTTCATTGCTAACAAACACACTGAAAAGGGAGAGGCCGTTGCACCGTGGGTCGGCGCTCCGAACGAGGATGTATTACGAGAGGAATGCTTATCTCTTTCGACGGTGAGTAATTCCTTTCCACCTTTGTGTGCGTGCTCGGTGCAACGCGACTCTGCGCGCGCTGCACGTGCGAATCCTTGGAAAAAGGTGGATGGAGAGGGTGCAATTGGATTCCGTGGCACAATGGGGCGAGCAGGGTAGCGAGTACGGGAACGTAAGGTGCTCGACCTGGCGCCAAAGGGACCTAGTCGCGATACAATTTACGCGACGCTTACTCTCGTCATTAACGTGCAGAGAACGATGAGCCGTCCGGAGATTTAACCGTCTTTCCTCCGACCTCCCTCGAGACTGGTAGTTTCTTTTTTGGGGTTGAAGAGCACGCACTTTTTTTTTCTAATTAAAGATTTGAGGCTTTCACGGGTGACCGAGACTTCCGGGTAGAAATTGTGGACTTTTGATGAGATAGTCACACTGATGTGTTAGGGGTAGGATCAAACGATGAGTAATCCAACATAAATATTCGTACCCTTTGTGTTTACTGAAGGAATTTGTTTAAATTAAATGATAGGTTTGATGTTTTCAAATAAATGTTTCATTATAAATATGTACATGGATAAACTACTTCACACTTGTACATATTTATAATGAAACATTTATTTGGAAACATCGAATCTATTATTTAATTTAGACAAACTTCTTTAATAGAGGGCACGAATATTTATGAGACTGACTGTGTCCTGACATAATCTGGATACAAGCTGTACGTATACCAAACTAACGAAAATATGAGGTATACATAACCCAACCTAACCCAAACGAAGCCTACACGTGATCTTACCAAATCTAGATCTGAGTCTAATCTGACCAAACTTGACCCCTAATTCACATCCACACTTATCCTACCAAGACCTATCATTAATATCTAATTCTACCCAGATAAACACATTTTAATATGTGTACATATCCCAACCTAACTGAAACAAAGCCTACACATAATCCAACCAAATGTAGATCTGAGTCTACCCTGTTCAAACTCATCCCAAACCTAGCCGAACCTAACCCACATCCACCCTATCGTACCAAATCCACAAATTAATATCTAATTCTGACCAGATAAACACATTTTAATATGTGTACATATCCCGACCTAACTGAAACAAAGCCTACACATAATCCAACCAAATCTAGATCTGAGTCTACCCTGTTCAAACTCACCCCAAACCGACCCGAACTTAACCCACATCCACCCTATCGTTCCAAATCCAAAAATTAATATCTAATTCTACCCAGATAAACACGTTTTAACCGTCCTTCGTTTCGCACCACTGAACACACCAACCCTCGTTCGACAGCTTGGCATAGTAATTAGCGGCTATCGTCGAAGTTATAATAGAATCGAACTCCCCAGGTGACCAAGGCCATTCGCCCCGTTAATCGAGAATACATGCCAGCAGAATACGTTCCATAATTAGGTTCGACGGGCCATCGTCTCCGACATTTTTGCCGCGGATAGTTCAGCTCGAGGGCAGAGTTTGCTGACCAGCCGGTCACTGCACCTTGTTCGAACGCGAACGGTTGCGTCGCGTGGCCGTGTTCGAAACTCCCGGCGCGGGAAAGTTAACAAAGTTGGCTGCATAATTCCCGCGGACATTGATTTCAGAATCAACGTAACTTCTTAAGGCCCCCGCCCGAGGGAGTCGATTTCGCATGGGACTTCGAAGCTGTCCAACCGATGGCGCAGGCTACTCTCGCTTTGGATCCCAATTTGGAGAATATGAGGTTCCAGCTGGTCCCCAAAGTGTAAGTATTCCCTAAATGTTTCTCATTTTAATGACGGATTTACTTTGCAACTCCGCGCAACTCGATAATCTCTAGTTTCTGAAGCAAAATGACTTTGGAGTGCTCCAGAAAGTATTGCGACCTTGAAGTGTGTGCGTAATTTCAAAGTCACACGAGGTCACAGAGGGTTGAATGGTAGATATATCGGTGGATATGCCCCAGGGTACGTAAGTTTGGGGTCAACGATCGTTGATAGATGCGTAGTTCTGCTGCTTAACGCTGTGCATATTTTAACAGCCGATCCCCACAAACTGAAGCACGTGAGATAATATTAAACTTCGTTTACTGACCCGTGGATTAGAAACTTTCGAAAGTGTGTTCACATTGTTCAATCCAATTAAGGAGTACAACGCTGGATATTTCTAATGATAATATTCCTACTGGCTGGCCATATAGAACGTGGAGTTTTCAAAATATTTGATGTTTACAGAGAGATATTAAAGTTACTCGGAGTGGTCATCCTCCCTGGCTGTTCTGTATATTCTACTACTCACTCATCAGAGGAGTCCCTTTTCATTACCTTTACAATTGTACAGATTTATCGTTGCACTTGTGCAATTTTATTTGTTTCTTTTTTTAATATTGAATTCCATATGAAATTTTTCATAAATTAAAGTTCACAGCAATGAATTTTAGTACTATCCAGTTCTTACTCTGAAATTAAAAATTTTAATTTAAAGTACTGATCTCAAACTTACTGGCTCCATATATATATAATTCATAAGCGATGTTATAGTTTAAAATTAATAAAAGGATTAAAAAATAAGGTAGCCTTTAGAAATTGTTTTTGGAGATCTAATTTTCAAATATATATTTTTCTATTACCAAAAGGAACATACATCCCCATAAGTATTCGTACCCTCTACATCTACCAAAGAAATTGATCTAAATTAAACGATAGGTTAGATGTCCCAAATAAATGTTTCATTATAAATATGTACATAAATAAATTTTACCCATGTACATTGGTTATTCAACAAATATCTCTAAACTAAATGCTAGGTTTGATGTTTCCAAACATCTGTTTCATTATAAATACATACATGCATAAACTCTTCTCATGTATATGTTTATAATACAAAATTGATTTGAAAATATCAAACCTATACGAGTACTTACGACTCTATATTAAACTGCACGTCCAATTCTACAAATCCAATGAATTGAAAAACCACGTATCTCTCATTCAACTCTAAAAATTTGTTATCAAAATAAGAATACGTCCATTTCTGTATTCGAACGATCCAGTTCTCGCTAGGACAATATTCATACGCGTGAATGCGAATCAATTAATTACCGGTCTAAATTAAATCGAGCCGTGCCGCGACCAGCGTTAATTGGCAATTTCCAAACCGGTGTCTGATTACGGCGAATCGGAACCCGAGGGGGTCCTGTATCGGCCTGAAGTTCACACCGAGATTAATTTACCTGTCGTGCAGCATATCCGAAGAGAATTTCTGGAGGAACTACTTCTACCGGGTGTCGGTTCTCCGTCAGAGCCACGAGCTGAACGCGATGGCCCGCCAGGCGGAAAACGACCAGAACCTGACCTCCACCGAAATCGTGGATCAACCTGAAGGTAATATTCGTGTCAGCCGACCACCACTTTCCACGCTTAGCCGGTATTATTATTCGCACGGTGCATTTGTCATGCACAGTCGACCGTCCTGCTCTCGACCCTTTCGACATCAATCGCAGCCAGGCTCGCTTATCTCGTCCGCGTAGCTTCCATATTGCGAGAAAGTGCCCTAGAGGGACAACCATTTTGTAGATGCCAGCATTCCGACAATTGTTTTTGTTTAACCTCTTCAGCGAAGAATTGAGTAAATAAGAATTATGTCTTTGAGAGTGAACCCCTTCTAGAACGAATTATTCTGCTTAACGTGTTGCAATTTTGGCGCTGATACTAAATTTAAGAGCTAAAGCTGAATGTATGTAGCAGTATTGCTGAAGGGGTTAAGCTAGCTACATATTTTTATCGATACCACTCCATGGATGAGAGGAAGGTAAGTTCAACGACACTGTTTTGATTCAAATCACCACAGACAGACACATACGAATAGAAAAACATGTCTCAGGGAATCGTGAATACTTTCTTGTGTTACGGAGGGAAACGTTATTCCAGATAAATCGAATAAAACACTAGAATCGGTTTTGTTGAGACTACCTTATAAAACTTCCGCGAATCCGACAAAACCGACAAAACTGTTATGCTCGACTGGTAGAGCGAGGTGGCTGGGATTTGCACAGCTTACTCTGGGAATCACAATTTTAAACTTCAATCTCTTGTAGCCATGGGAAATCTTGGTTTAAATTGAAAAATAATAAGTGACTTTGCTGTTTGTAATGCCAATGTAAGAAAAAATGAAAAGAAGACTCACCTAACTCACGCAACAGTGTTCGGGGTGAGATCAGATCACTCTCAAATTCTAGTAAATCAACTCAATTATAAAGAAACCAGAGACAATTCATCATTTCCAACTCAGAAGTTTTGTTTCACTCCACCTTAGCTTCCTCAGTTCTGAATTTCTCAGAACACCTAGACTTGGGTAACAATATACCAAGAAACGAACTAATAAATAATCCCTCCTTGCTAATACTTCTCCATATCAAAAAATAATCCCCATTGCAACGCACAGTAGGCCCGAAGGGACTCAAGAATGGAACCAGAGAAACGAAATTCGCATTCTCCTTTGAAAAAACAATGAGATCCCTGCGAGGCCGGCGCTACCAGTCGAGAATTTCAATTCATTTGAGAATTCTGTTTACGATATAACAGTCGCGCGAGAGAAGCGTTCCTGTATCCCGTATTCATGGGAAACGCGCGAAAAGAAGGAAACGAGAGGCCATCAGGCGAGTCGATGGTCGACCATCGAGAGGTCGACGTCGAAAGGGTCGATCAGAGAGGCCGTGCTACGTACACACGCCCTTTTCGTTTGTTCTCTGGTATTCGCTGCCTTCTAGTTTGCATTGCAGTTTCGAGCTGCTTGAGTTGGAATCTCCTTGTTCCCTCATCGAGGAGAATTTTCAACCCTCCTTAATCTCGGGGCGCTACGCCTGTAAACGAAAAGCTCCAATCGGGAAAAAAATGTAATCGCCAGGCGAAGGAGCGTTTACGGGCGTCGTGATCCGTTTACGCCTGATCTACGACTCGTTCCAACGACCTTTTCTGAGATGAGATCTTCTTGCATGGCACATTTGAGCAGTTTATGCGCCACGTAGATTTATCCGACCGTTAACGGGCCGCGAGCAACGTACTGGCGGATCGAAGCGCGAGAATTGGTCGTTTCTCGCTGTATCGGTGGACTTATCAACCGTTTACCAAACTATTTTCGTCGGGGAATGGTTTTTAGAGATCCTGAGAACCTATTCGTTCTTTCTGTGGATACGTCGAGTCTGAAATTAGAAAGTGTGCTTGCTGCGTTTTATTTTTGGGAAGGTAATCGTATTGGTCGTAGATGTTCTAAAAGGGTGTTCTAGAGTGATTTCTTTTGTTTTTAATTCATGAGGAATTCTTCTGTGGGGATTTGCACACGTATTTATTCGTATATTAAGAATGTACATAATTTATTTTTAATGAAAATACTCGGAATTAAACGTCGTACAGGTGATCTTGTACAGACCCCTTTAAAAAATGTATGCGCATCAAGAAACATCTGTATTGATATCAATCTCGCCCATGAAGCCAGAATAATTAAGAAATATTGATAATTAAACACAAGTTACAAATCTTAGACAAGAAAATGATTGCTTGAAAATTCACACTAGAATAATACATTCCGAATTTCAAACGAGAAAATGATTTTTTGGTAATTCACACTAGAACACCCCCTCAATTAGCAATTAAATTTTATTCCAGGCCATTTGCTCGTATCGCACGGGCCACTAATACACCGTGAAACATAATTTGATGAACGCAGCCAGGCACAGGACGGAATTTCGTCCCCGAACGACACGATGCAATAGATTTCTCTAAAAGTTATAAGCGATATCGTATCGGGAGGGGATTGTCGTGGTCAGAATTATCGAGCCGCGAGGCTGATTGAAATCGCGTCGTTATTACTCGCCGTGCATGTCAAAATTATAAATGCAACGTTAATTCGAGGTGAAACGATAATTCCCGATAAAATATTGATATACGTTCGACTGGAAATCAGCACGCCAGTACGTTGCTAGCTCGCTATTTGATCGCGTTCTAGAGTCCAAAAAAAGTAACGATAAAGAGGTGCGGAATCGGAGGAGGATGAAGTCCTCCGATGGGAGGAGATCGACGAACAAACAATGGAATTTCGCTGAGAAGAGATGAGCCGACGTGATAAAACGAAATACGAGTCCGAGTCGCTGGAATACTTGTCCGATTCCCGTGAATTCTGAAAATCATTTCGCGAGCATCCCTCCAGGAGGCTTCTCACCCTTCCTCCGATCCGCGACGACTGTCTCCGTGCATTGAACCGGGATCTCCTCTTTCGCTAAATGAGAATTCGATCCACGAAATCTCGCTGGGATTCCAGGAACTTATTCGAAGCTCGATGGATCCACGAGGACGCGTTAACGGTTCGATAACTCCCTCAATTATTTCTTTGATACACGGAAAACGAAAGGACGATATAAGGTGGCCATTTTTGGTGTGTTCGTGCATTGCAAGGTATCGGGAGACGATGTACATTGGAGAAATATTTTTTCTTCTCTCTGTATGCTTGTTCATTGAAATTCTTTCTCCAGGAAACGTTAACACGTTGACTGCCAGACTGATACTCTTGAAAATTTCTACTGTGATTACATTTTATTTTTTATTTTTGTAGCTTCAGCGAAATTTAAGTATTTCATCCAAATTCATTTTCTTTGACACTTAAGTCTTAGAATCAATTTTTATAGTTCTCCAGTGAGAAGCACTGTCAACCATATTTGGGATTAATGTGTTAAATATATTATGAATGTGAACTCAATCCAAAATAAAACACCATACTGAAACCCACTGTTCATCCTACATTAGTATTCTTCAACATCCCCTTGAGGAATAGAAACATTTATTTTCTATTTCCTAAAAAGCATTACAAATGGCCACTTTCACGTCGTATTTCATCGTGCACGATTAAAGACGTCAGCTCGCAATTTGTTGATGGCGAGCCGCGATGCTCATGCTCGTTTCGCAACTGAGATAAAGTGTAAATGCGTCCTCGAGCGAAAAATGATGGAGAAACTCGAGGATGTCGCGGTTTAAGTAGCCAACTATTACATCGTGGCGCAAAAACTTCTGTCCACGTCTACAGAGTTCTCTGGGAACTCGGATGTCTTCTGGTGTTCCGTGAATCAACTTTTTTCCATACGAACTCACCCTAACGATTGTTGATAAACCGACTCGGTGAAGAGGTAATAAGACTGGCAAGAATTTAAAGCGGTTACCGAGGTAGCCAAGATATTTCTCGGAACGTTTATACAGTAAGTTTCCCGGTGGCGCATTCTGAAGTACGACGAATACAAACAGAGAGCACTGAAATTCTGCTTACACGTCTTCTGAGAAAATTAGCTCAACGGTGAATCGGATAGGGGAATTATGGGGGATGGTTAAAGAGAGGAGACTCCCCTTTGGCCTCCAGGCTTAAATAACTTTGACGTTTCCACGTTGTTCTAATTAGAGCCACGTTTGTGTAATTATGCACTCAAGTGTTTCGAGTGCATCTCTGTTCTTCGCGTTATAGTATTTTGCTGGAAAATGAACTAATACGCTTCTTTGTATTACTAATTTAACACGTTCGGGTGCTGTATGTGTAGAATAAAGCGAGATAAAAGTACTCGATTTTAAGTGGTCCATTACCGATCTTTCTTTCAAATACATACAAATGGTCTGATTTTACACTTGACATTTTTGAACGTGACAAATTCCTGTAAAGTATATCTTAGATATCAGGATATCCTGATATCTAAGATATATAATATTAAAATAAAGAAAAATATACTTCACAGTAAAAAATCTGGAAAATGCTTAAAGTATGCACACGTTCACTTCGCGTAAAGTATATCTCAGATATCCTGTATTTATACAGAGTCTTTTCCATGCTGCACACATGCAGACTAGTAACACTAAAATTATATAATAGTAAAGTAAAGAAAAATATATTTCACAGTAAAAAATCTGGAAAATGCTTAAAGAATGCACACTTTTATTGCGTGTGTTCTTCCATCCAGTCTTGTTACGTCCTCGCCACATTATAAACAGAAGTGCAGCGAGCTTCTCATAGTTGCCACACGTATTTCGCACAAACAGTTAGCCGCAATAGAGAAAGGAAGCTAACCAGCCCTAGTTACGCGTAGAGCTTAGCATTAGGCAGCTCCCGACCCTTCTAGTTTAGCCGTGAGTGTTGTCTTGCGAACAGTTCAAGTGACCACTGGCCAGGAAACCAGCGGAACCGTGACCACCAGCACTAACAGCGCGCTGGCCGATTCGCCAGGCCACGAATTCGTGTCCGATAGCATGAGGATCTCGGACACGGACCTCGAAGAGGTCCGAGAGGGCATGAAAAAGTTGGGGATGCAGCCACCGAAAGGTTAGTGGTCGTTGGTCGTCGTTAACCTTGCTTGCGAAGGACGAATGCGCGGAACACGAAGCACATCCTTCTAACTCGTGGCAGGATTCCTCGATCTCATTCGTTTATTCCAAAGAATCTGGTCGTGGAAAGTTTAAACAGCGAGGACTTCTCAACTGTTGGGTTGTGGAAGTGTCTGATCGCTTAGGCAGTCGTATCACTTAAACGTTGAGGATATATGAAAGAATTACTCAATCGACA